>NW_011494460.1:731334-742529 GCF_000754665.1 Bison bison bison | reverse complement strand
GAACCCGGGTCTCCAGAATTGTAGGCAGCTGCTTTTACCGCCTGAGCCACCAGGGAAGTCGGAATAGAGTCCATGATGATTGTTCCCAAAACAGTCCTCCCAATGAAGATGCCCCACCTGTTAGCTGCTTAATAGCCAAGAGCACCCGCCCCAGGACTGACTGCTGCACAAAGGAGGTGGGGAGCGAGGCTATCGAGGGAGTCTCATGGGCTCAGAGCGCCTGCAGTGCGGGAGACCTGGGTTGGGAAGATCCCCTGGAGAAGGAAATGGCCACCCACTCCAGTACTCTTGCCTGGAAAATCCCATGGATTGAAGAGCCTGGTGGGCTACAGTTCACAGGGTCAGCAAAGAGTCGGACAAGACTGAGCGACTTCACTTTCACCTAACAAAGTTTCTGAGTTTCCTAGTTTGTTCATTTACTCACTGGGCCAACAAAAAAAAAAAAATTTTTTTTTAAGATTTTTGGGGTGTGGACCATTTTTTTAAAGTCTTTACCGAATTCATTACCATATTGCTTCTATATTTTTTTATATTGTTTTATATTTTGGTTTCTTAGCCAAGGGGCATGTGGGTCCAAATCCCCTGCATTGAAAGTCAAAGTCCCCACCCCTGGACCACCAGGGAAGCCCCCTGAGCCAACAAATATTTCCTGGGCATCCACTGTAAGAAGAGGAGAGTGAAGGAAATGGGCACTTATCATCACTGAGCTTACAAACTACAGAAGGCGAGCAAAGATGAGGCATTCTATACAGATGTTCCACTTGAGAAAGTGTCATAGAAGAAAACTGAGACGTGCAGAGGGCCAGAGAGGAAACGAGGTAAGGTGCTGCACTTTTATATCAAGTGGTCAGAGAAGGAAACATCTCAGCAAGGGCTTAAAGGAAGTGAGGAGCAAGCCGTGCTGAGCTGTAGTAAAAGATGGCTAGCACTCAGGGTGATGAGGTGTCAGGGCTCACGTTCGTCAATGGTAATAAATGTACCACCCCAGTGGGAGATGCTGAGTGGAGGAAAGCTGGGGGTGGTGCCGGAGACAGGGAGGTCTATGAGCAATCTCTGTGCCTCCCACTCAGTTTTGCTATGAACTTAACTGCTATAAATAAATAAATAAATAAAGCCTTTCTTTTAATGGTCCTAGTGGAGAAGGAAATGGCAATCCACTCCAGTATTCTTGCCTGAGAGATCCCATGCACAGAGGAGCCTGGTGGGCTACAGTCCATGGGGTCAAAAAGAGTCGGATAGGACTGAGCAACCAAAGAAAATCATCCTAGGAACTGTGAGATGTCCAAGACAGAGGGAGTCAGCTGAATCCCGGGTCTCACAACTGGTTTCTTAGGCAGGTGAGTGAAGTACAAAGTGAAAGAGGCATCCTCTGAGCCATCTGGCCGTAGGCACAACTAAGGACTTGAATGTGCAACTTAGATTCGTAACCCTGCTTGGTGGCTTGATCCCTTCCACAGAGGCAAGGGCAAGAAGGCCGCATCACCACCATGTCTCCCAGTAAAGACCAAATTCAGCCTATCCTTCACCAACTCCCAGAGCTTGCTCAAACTCATGTCCAGCAAGTTGGTGATGCCATCCAACCATCTTATCCTCTGTAGTCCCCTTCTCCTCCCACCTTCAATCTTTCCCAGCATCAGGGTCTTTTTCAATGAGTCAGTTCTTTGCATTAGGTGGCCAAAGTATTGGAGTTTCAGCTTCAGCATCAGTCCTTCCAATGAATATTCAGATACAAGGTTAGTTAGGTTAGAATGGAGGCTTACTGTGGTTAGGAAAGTTATGACCCTAAAGTGCTGCTAAGGAAGGTCACTAGTATATGCTTCAGTTAATGTCTCCTTCAAAGAATCTTTCTTAAAAATAGCCACATTTGTACAAGAAGGTTTCTCTAATAAAATGTTTGTAATAGCAAGGAAACTGGTAACAACCTAATACATACCAACACAGAAAGGGTAAATTATGATACATGAAACATGGTGACACGGTGTAACATCAAACAGGTTTATCCAAACAAGATGCTGAGCAAAATGTACACTGTGAGCCAATTTGCTTGAAAAGAAAATGTTTTCTTTTGATATTTATGCATAACACACACCCTTAACACACACACACTCAACTGTTGATAGTGGTTTCTCTGGAAAGCAGCACTTTCAGCTTTTATTCTGTATGCTATGAATCCTTTTATTATCTGCATAAACATTTTCTTCTTTAAGTATAATGGTTGGGGGTGGGGAATTTCCTGACCCATCAATACTGAAAATCAGGTCTTCCTGAAGTCTTCATACATTTTTATATTATTTTCACCAGATTATAAAGACAAAGCAGAAAAATAAGTGGGGGTGGGGGAGCCAGTTTAAAATCCTCCCATTAAAAAAAGTAGGTAAGGGACTTCCCCAGTGATCCAGTATTCAATGCAGGGGACATGGGTTCAATCCTTGGTCAGGGAACTAAGATCCTCCATGCCTCAGAGCAACTGACTGAACCATAACTACTGAACCCACATGTGGCAACTAGAGCTGGCGCTCCACAATGAAAGATCCTGAACGATGCAACGAAGATTCTGTGTGCCACATCTAAGACCCAACAGCCAAATAAATGAAATAATGTTTTTAAATGTAAAGCAGGTAAGATTCCAACGTGGCTCTATTTTAAAAATAGAGTAATGCTGTACAGCCAAAAAAAAAAAAAGGAAGCTTAAGCAAGACAGGTGATCACTTTGGGCAAATTAAGCTCTACCAGCCTCAGTGCTCCCACCTGTAAAATGGAAAAATGGCCTATTTTACAGAGTCACCAAGAACAGTGCTTTATAAATCTAGCTAAAATGCCCCGCACACTGACACATCATGGACATTCAGTACACAGCAGTTCTTATTTAAGTCAGCAATGTCGATCTTACCTTTTATGTAACTGACACAGACTGTTTCATGTAGACATGCACTCTGTCAGATCTATTTAAGTGACCCTTCCACAGTCCTTTCAGCCTCTTGCAATGCAAATTTATTCAGAAATAAAAATGTCACATACATCAAACTGCTTTTTCTCCCCAAAAAAGAAGGAAAAACATTTCAAGTAAAAAAAAAAGTTGTTGTTTTTTTTTTTTTGAAGTGCTCTTATATGATTCATTGGTTCTTTTTTAAAATTTGTTTTTAACTGGAGGATAATTGCTTTACAATATTGTGTTAGTTTTTGCCATGTATCAGCATGAATCAGCCATAGGTATATGCATGTCCCCTCCCTCATGAACCTCCCTCCGGTTTTAGGCCATTAAGTGCTTCCAAATCTAGCACAGTCCTGGGAACCTACTCTCAGGGGCCTTTGCGATGATGTGCTGGTTTAAAGGCCTGCTTTGCAACCTCCTAGCTATATGACCTCAAGGTCTCAGCCTTCTTATCATTAACATGGAGCTTCCTGGGGGTTGCTGGAGGGTTAAATGAAATGGGTGTCATATTTTTAGCACAATGCCAAGCTCATGGTGAACATTCAATAGTAGTAGCTGTTCTGGTTATTTTTCTGCCAACCAAAGTACATGTTCAAGACAATCCATACATTAGAGAAGCTTTTCTACTGGACAAACAGCTGCTAAGTAGGTCTCAAAGCCCCATGACCATGACCCAGTTTCCAGAGAATATGAGGAAAACAACTGCCCAGAGGCCTGAGGATGTCTGGTCTGGTCTGGTCCCTGGTCAGCTTGCCTTCCCCTTTTCCACACATACCCTCCAGGAATAACAGCCTCTTGGTAACTGGCAATGTGTCAGCGGTGAGTCATGGGTCATACACTGTTTTCATCTGAATTCTCCAGAACTCTACCCCAAGCAGTTCATACTCTCAGGGCCCCCAACTGACATGATCGCCTACAGTTCCTTTAGCTCTCCAGTGCCACATGAAGCCCTCAGGACATTCATAATGTAACACGATTTCCCCAACGACCTCTTCTCCATTTCAAACCCTCTGTTTCAAGGCGGACACCGCCTTGAACAAGGTTCAGGCCCCAAACTCAAGTCCACATCCCACAGCCTGTTAGCTCCCTCCCATCGTTCAGCTCAAATAACAGGTTCTCTAAGAGCCCTCCCTGAATGCAGCAGCAAATGTAGCACTGATGTGCCTGCAGCCAACCCATGCGCTATTTCATTATATTCTATATGGGTTCAGAATGTGTCTAGCTGCAAGTAATAATTGTTTAATTAACAGTGGCTTCTAATATTTCTGGACTCCCCTGGTGGCTTATTGCTAAAGAACCCACCCGCCAATGCAGGAGATGTGGGTTCAATCCCTAGGTTGGGAATATCCCCTGGAGAAGGAAATGGCAACCCACTCCAGTATTCTTGCCTGGAAAATCCCATGGGCAGAGGAGCCTGGTGCGAGCTACCATCCATGGGGTTGCAAAGAGTCAGACATGATTTGGTGACTAAACAACAATTTCTCCAGACCTTGATGCTGGGAAAGATTGAAGGCAAAAGGGGAAGAGGGCGGCAGAGAACAAGGCGGTTAGATAGCATCACCAGCTCAATGGATATGAATCTGAGCAAAGTCCGGGAGATAGTGAAGGACAGCGAAGCCTGGGGTGCTGCAATCCACAGTCAAACACAACTTAGAGATTGAACAACAGCAACAATAGCAAGTCTAAAGGAAGGTGGCTAGTGGTATAATTTTAGCCACACAATGAGGCCATTTGGAACTCTGGCTCTTCCTGCTCGGCCACATTTAGCGTGCTGTCTTTAGGCACATCATCTCTTTGTACAAAAAGGTTGCTGGTCATAACCAGACATCTTTTCAACATGCCAAGCAGGAGGAAGATGGGAGGAGGAAGGTGTGGCTATGTCAGCCACATCAGGAAAGTCCTTCCCCAAACCTTTACTACCTGAAAACCAAAACAAGGTCACATGGCCTCCTCCAGCTTCAGAGGAAACAGGTAAATCAAGATACAAATTGTTATCACTGGCTGAGAACAAACATGATCTGTCACCTAAGGCTGCGCCCAGTTTAATCGCATGCATAATCAAGGTTCTCTTAGCAACAAAAAATGGGAATGAGCACTGGGGAGGAAAAGAACAGTGTTGGCCATGCTTATCTTTTCACAGTACTTACACTATCTGAAATTGAAGTGAAGTCAAGTCACTCAGTCGTGTCTGACTCTTTGCGACTCCATGGACTGTAGCCTACCAGGCTCCTCCGTCCCTGGGATTCTCCAGGCAGGAATACTGGAGTGGGTTGCCATTTCCTTTTCCAGGAGATCTTCCCAACCCAGGGATCGAACCCAGGTCTCCCGTATTGCAGGCAGACGCTTCACCATCTGAACCACCAGGGAAGCTTGTATCTGAAATTAACTTCTGCTAAATAAGCAAATAAATATGTAAGTGTTGATGGTTCATACCTCAATAGAATGTAAGCTCCGTATCCAGCTTTACATATACATGCCCAGAGCCTGTATTTTAAAATTACTGTCAACTTTCTCACATTAGGCAGCTATTATAGGTAGTGGAATATAGTGAGGGTAGTCTAGGTTATGCTGGGCTTCCCAGGTGGCTCAGTGGTAGGGGACTCTGGTTCGATTCCTGGGTCAGGAAGATCCCCTGGAGAAGGAAACAGCAACCTATTCCAGTATTCTTGCCTGGGAAATCCCACAGACAGAGGAGCCTGGTGAGCTCAGTTCTTGGGTTTGCAGAGTCAGACACGACTGAGTGAGTGACTAAACAACAGCAATAAGGTTATGCTACTGTGGCAAATTAAGCCCCACATCTCAGTGGCTTGATGGCACAAAAACTTATTTCCTGGTCATTCTTTATGTTCGTTACATATGGTGGAGGGGAGGAGGGGAGGGGTTAGGGAGGAGGCAGGGAGCTTCACTCCACACCGAGAAATCTAAGCTGGAAAAAAGCCAAGTTGGAAACTCCACGATCTCAAAACGTGGCTGCAGAGTTTACTATAGTAAACGAGAGGTAGACAGCCACTTAAAGGCTTCAGTCCAGAAAAACATGTTACTCTCACGAACAGCCCCCTGGACAGAATTAGTCACATGATTAGTGTGCCCTAAGGAGGTGGAGAGCACGTGAATGTGGGCGGTAAATGTTTCTGCCTCATTCCCCATGGAATGGTAAAATATTGTACAACGCATCATCCCTATTTTAGAATTTAGACCCATCAGAGAAATGTCTTAGAATGAACTTAAAGTTAGGGATACTCAGTAAAACAATTATTTCATCTTATAAGGCAATACTTACCATTAAAAAAAATTTTTTTTTCCCCTTCAGGAGTAATAATAGGAAATACTTATGCAGCACTTATTATGTTCTGCTTCAAGTACTTGCCAAATCACATTACCTTTAATCAACCCAACTACCCAGAAAGGGAGATACAATAGTATCTTAAACCCATTGTCTAAGGGAATGGGAGAGTGTCAGACGCCAACTCTCCATGGGTCATTTCTGCATATCGTATAAGCAGAGGCACCAACCGCCTTTATTCCAGATGATCTTTAAGGATGCTTATACAGAGAACAGCCTTGAAAAATATATCTCCCTATGGAGCAAAGGGCAGGTGTGCTAACTGCCCATTATAAAAGATTAGGATTCCCTGAAGATGTGGATTTCTCTTAGTGTTATCCTCTGTGTTTGCAGGTACCATCTGACTCTTTCCACATCTCCCCTCTTTGGAAACTAGGTCTTAGGCAACCAGTGTAAGAAAATGGTAATAGTCTGGCTATAGCCATTATTACAAGTAATAAAGCCATTCTCAAGAGTCCATGAAACTGTGGCAGGTTAGTTTTTGAGCTTGAAAGTGGGGTAAAATGTCAGAGCCTTCACAGTTCTTGACAAGAAGTTAAGTAATCTGCCTGACAGCTAGAGTAGGTGGCATATCTAAGATTCAAGCCCAAGCTGTCTGGCTTAGAAACCATGCTTTAAAATTCTCTGCTATACTGCAGTATGCCTCAAAGTGTAATTCCAGAACTAGAAGCATCAATATCACCTGTGAACATGTTACAAGTGCAAATTCTTGGGCATTACCCCAGACCTACTGAATCAGAAACTGTGGGGGTGGGAAAGGGAAAGACATATGTGTATCTTGAAGGTTTTTCAGGAGATTCTGATGGTTACTGTAAGTTTGAAAACACCACTTTACTGCATATATTCACCATATCCATAAAATAGAAGGAAATGGTATGAGTATATCCTGATTTACATAGGGATTTGATTTGACCTTTCATAACCTGAATAATAGATTTGAAGCACTAACAGAGATGGCTCCTAAGCCCTTGCATTTAATTTTTAGGAAGGTAAGGGTCTTTATTTGGTGCAAATAAGCACTGCATATCTGTTTAATAGGGCTACATACTCTGCTTTGGAGTCACACATGTACATCCCAAATGCTAAATTAAAATACCTGCTTTTTTATTCCCACAATGATTAGAAAGAATTACTTAGCCAAGGAGAAACACTATTTATATTTGAGAGTCAAGCTCTAATTCTTGAAAAACAGGAAACCACATATCAACATGGCCAACACAGTGTACCACAGTAGAAAGGGCACCAGGCTTTGAGTCACAGAGTCAAGTCACTTAACTTCTTCAACTCAATTTCCTGATTTTAAAATGGAAAATGAACTCCAACTTCAGAGTTGCAATTAGGCTTAAATGATATGTCATGTGAACGCCATTGGTAAACAGCTGTTGTGCTATGTGGTTTGTGGATGTAAACTCCACCTGCGTGGGCTCTTTCTCTGCCTTAACCTGGTGTTATCAGTTCCTCCAAAGCTGAGAGCACTGTCTGGCACTTAGAAGATACTGGATTCTTATAAGGTATCGGGAATGAACATGAGGTATTACATTAATGATGTAATTGATTTCTCTGGACTCCACTTGTCACAATAATCTCAGTCATTTAATAGGAAAAACTTGCTTGAGCAAGAAATCCTTAGTCATGTTTTAAATGGGCCAGATAATTTAAGAAAATCAGCTGATTTTCTTCCCCTGGAGAACACTACTGAAACAGTTCTGTCCTAAGGCATAAGACAGAAACGCCTATTAGCAACCCTCAAGGCCTGACAGCCCCACGGTTCCCCATCTACAACAATCTCTTATGCTCTTATGAACAGCCAGGAATAAAGATGTGCACCTACAAAGAACTAAATATTTCACATTTACTTCTGCATGGTGGTAGAATTTTAGTAAACAGATGACAGGGTTTATGTAATCTCTTGTAATAAAATCTAATATTAATTCAGCAAATATTAAATAAGCTACTGCTGTGTCTAAAAAGAGACTGCTGGAAAGCCACGGTCAATTAAATATCATTGAGAATGGGAGTCGTTGTTGACTTTATAATTTAATGAAAAATATAACTTATTTACAAAACTTTCTATGAGTATGGTAAATGCAGTTCCTTAATTTGAACTCTCTAACATACTTTCTCAATCTCTTGAAAATTTTGTTAATGGTCTAGTCTTAAAATAGGGGAACTCTGGGCTTTTACCTTCAACAGAAATACTAAGATAGGCAAATGAATTCAAGGACATTTTTCAGGGTAGAGATTCAATAGTAAGAATTTTCTAGCTATGATGCCATACCTTAAGGGACATCTGCAGGGTATACTGTCCCCTGTGTATGCTTATAACAATCCAGATATTTATATATAAATTAGTTCTACCCTTTTCACAAGTGACAGCGCAAATCTATCTTAAAATTTGGAATTTTAATAATGGACTAACTTCATAAAGTCAACTTACTTGCATTATGCAAATTTGATCAATGAAAGCACAGATTACAGAGTTGAACATGAAACGCCTTTTGTTTGCATCTTCAAAAATATGGAGAACAAGTTTGCCTTTTCCACTTTTTTTTTAATCCATCTTTTCAACCCCCAAAGCACTATAACTTCCACCAATCACATGGCTCCAGTGACTTATAAATGTTCCTAATAAAGATGCAACTCATATATATATATATATGTATCTTAGACAACTCTTCCATGTAATCAAAGACAAATTAAGTATTTTAGTCAATAAAAATAACTTCTAGCTCCACTAACTCTTTGTAAAATTCAGTTAAACAAATAGAAAACAGAAGAGAAAGCCAGTTTTGACACAGTCTAATTACTAAAGGTCTCATAAACTCACAATGAAACAGTGACTTCTGGTGGAAATGCATGCATATTTTACATCTTGCAAGAGAAAGCAATGTTGAAAATAACCTGATCTTTACTCTTGTCATAAATTTTCTGCCCCTTGATGATTTCTGTATTGAAAATTAACACAATGTAAGTCTTGAAAATATTTTTAAGAGGTTGAAGAGTTAAGAGCATTTTTAAAGAGGTTGATGAGTTAAGCAAATGCCAAAGACACTACAGAAATTCAATTGCCACAGTGAATGAATAAGACATATTAATTCTGATATGTAACAGTTCCTTTTCTTCCTGCAAAGGGTCCACAGCAACACACCTCCAAGTTGCATATCTCCAACCACATCATCGCTGTCAGTTCTATTTAGAAAAAGAAAAGAAGGGGGGGGGGGTGAGGAAGTCCTCAATATTCATTTTTTTTTTCTCCAAAACCTTGTGTCCCACTCTTCAAAACCTCTTTGTCCTAAAGTGACCAAACGCGTCTCAAATTCTTTCCTTGGTCCCCTCTCCTCAGTTAGCTGAATTCAAATTAGCTTTTTAAGTACTAGTTATCTAGTCTCCTACTTTCTCTGTTCCTTCATTCTCTTGGGTCATTATCTCTTAGTTCTCCCCATTCCTCTCCTGCATATTTATCTTCAAATACAATACTTTCCGACCTTGGCAAACAGACACCACCTCTAAATGAAAGCAGGCAAACCATTCAGAGTTTTCAACTCTCCTGTGAATTTCCAGAATATCCACTCAAGGAACCCTTTCCACTAAAGATGAAAGGCAAGCTAAGGAAATACATTAGACAGAGGAAGTAAACATTGAAACAGGGCATGCCTAGGTATTCTTAAGCCTCTAAGCAGAACTAGACTCCCGGGTCTTTCTTTTTCGTGACTTCTGTCGCTACTCGGAGTCTGACACCAGGTAGGTCCGGAAGTAGGGTGGAGGGTCCCATCACTGCCCGTACCTTCTACCACCTCTGCATGACCTTGTTCTGAAATAATCTTCCACAAGCAAAATCACCCACATTCTCAGGCCAGTCCCTTGCCTGGCGTTTCTCTGCCTCAATTACTGAGCTCTTCTCACCTGCCAAGCGTCTGAAGGAACAACCATGGGTCTTCGCCTTAATGTACGGTTTCGCCTTTAAGATTTAAATCTGTCTGGTTTCTTGATGGTAGGTCATCCCTCCTCCCCGCCCCCACCCCCTCCTGCTACGTGCACCAACTGGGTTAAGATTATCCCACCCTACTGTTTTGTTTTGTTAAAAAAAAAACAAAAACTTCGTCTGCAAGGCCTTCCCCACCCCCACTTCGACACCCACCCGCCCCCAACAGAGATGGGCTCCCGGAAGACCGGACTCATCTCCACCTCCAAAGCCAAGGGTCTTCCCAAGGCAATTTACATAACAATACGGGGTCTGCGGAAACTCCAAGGAGACTAACCTAGGAGGAAAGTCGCAAGACCTTTGCAGGTCCCTCGCAGCTTCATTAACGTAACTCCCAAGCACCTTAAGGTAAAGGATGATTCCTGTAACGCTCCAGGTCCTCTCCCTCCTAATTCGCCAACCCCGGCGCTCGCAAAGTCGGAGGGCTAGCGTGTGGCAGTCAGAGGATCAGACATCAAGAAGAATGTATCACCGAGGGAAATTAACCAGTTCCACGCTCTGCAGACGCCGTCTCCCTCTGCGCCAGGAGCAGGTCTCAGAAGGTGCCTCCAACTTTTCCCCTTCCTCTCTAGAGTCTGCGGACCACCGCCGCACACGTCCATCTCGATCACAATTTGAGGAGATTGGAACCACTAATCTCTCTCCTAGACGTAGGAGGGGGAGGGGTGACGATGAAGGGGGGAGGGGGCCTCGTAACGGAGGAGAGAAAAGCCACGCTTTTACCCCCACTCCGCGGAGAAACTTCTGGGACTCTTCTATTACGCAACCCCAGGACCAGGTTCCAATACACGAACATCTTTCCGCAAGACGCGGGGCGCACGGGCAGACGTGGGATTCGGTGGAGTGAGAGAGGTGGGGAGGAGGACGGGTCTCTTCCTGTGCTCCCCTCCCCAGTTTTTCTAGACGCTACCTGCCGGTAATTGGTAAGGGCGGTAGAG
>NW_011494460.1:725312-731234 GCF_000754665.1 Bison bison bison | reverse complement strand
CCCCAACCCCCCCACTTCCAGCTCAGGGGAGCAGGGCGCAGGATTCCGCTCACCTTCCAGACCTGGAGTCCTCCAGTCTCTGCTCGCGCGCCCTCGCCGCCTCCACCCGCCCCTGACCTGTTGCGGTGAGGAAGGGGCGCAGGTGCGGGGAGCGCGGGGCGCTCAGCGACGGCTCGCGCGGGACCCGGCGCCCAGCCGCGGAGGCGAGAACGCAGCTGTGCCAGCGACGCGCGCGGGCGGCGGCCGAGTGCGCAGGGGCCGCGCGCTCGTCCGTTCGCTGGCTGGCTAGCCCCGCGCGCCGGCGGCCCCCGGAACGCCCGGGAGGCGAGGCCCCGCCCTTCCCCGGGAGGCCACGCCCCATCCCGAGTTTCTCGGCCCCGCCCTGCCCACGCCCTCTTGCTGGCACCACCCTGATGAGAGGAACTGCGCGGGCCCTCCGCGGGAGACCAATGGGAGGACCCAGGGCCAGCAGCCTCTCGGAATGAATACTGCAGTGACCGTACACCGGCAGCGTGGGTGACCCTGCCCCGGCCTGGTGTGGGGCACCGCAACCCTTTCGCTTTGCAGCGAGAATGAGCTTAGGGTCAAGTTTTGACTAAAAGTGTCAAGGAGTCTTTTCTGCAGTCTCCTATTCTTTAGAAAGATGATAATAACTAACATCTGGAGAGGGTTAAATGGTTTGTAAAGGGCTTTTCGCACTCAAGCCCAGCTCATCGTCATAACAGCCGCATGAAACACACACACACAGTATTGCTGCCATCTCCCAAATAATGAAACCGAAGGGGTAGAAATAGTGTGCCCAGTGTCCGCAAGCTAAAAAGTGGCACGAGAAACCAGGCCTCCCAAATCCAGCCTCCCCAGCTCTTGCTCTTCAGCAGCCCAACCCCAGAAAATTCTAATGGGTATTGGGGCTTTGGCAAACAGATCCAAAAGAAGGCTTCTGCCTAGTTGCTACCCAATCCCTTGTTGAACATAGGAAAGAAAGCGTCCTCCTGAACTCTCAGTGGTATCTCACCTCCCTCCCTGAAAAGGATGCAGGAAGATATCATCAAACGGCCCAGACAGGATTTTCCCCATGTCTTAATGGTTTAAAATCTTTTCAGATTTTTTTTTTTTTTAAAATGTGGACCGTTTTTAAAGTCTTTATTGGATTTGTTACAGTATTACTTGTGTTTTATGGTTTGTCCTTTTGGCCATCAGACACGTGGGATCTTAACTCCCTGCCAAGTATTGAACCCTGCCTTCTACATTGGAACCTGAAGTCTTAACCACCGGACCACCAGGGAAGTCCCTTCTTAATGGTTTCAATGGGTGAAATCATTTGGATCAAGAAAATCACCTTTTTCATATGCAATAGAATGTAAATTAATATAATGTATGAAATAACTCCTCTTTCTTGCCCTGTTTTTTCGTTTGTTGTTGTTGCTCTGCCCCTCCTGATTCCTTCATTTTCCACATAAACACTGTTCGAAAACCTAAGCGACAGATATTCGCATTTCCAAATTAAACTCTTGGCTGCTTGATCCCATGGATTGTTTTGCAAAATCTAACTCTTTTCCCTACTCCCTATGCTTTCACAATTATAATGATTTACCTTAACAGCTACAATAATTAAGGTGCCCCTGATGAGATCTGCTGTGCCTCTGGGTGAAAGCTTTGGAGGTCTTCCCTAGGCAGGTGGGACAGCCATCACCCCAGACAGATACCAGTTTGCATGCTTCTTAAATGTTTCTAACAAAGATTGATATCTATTCTAATCATAACGAATATTTTAACCTTTTTGTTATGGAATTAATATATTTCATTGTAAAATATGTATAAGCTTATATATAAATAAAAATATATGTCATATTTTAATATAAATTTATTTATTTTAATTGGAGGCTAATTACTTTACAATATTGTATTGGTTTTGCCATACATTGACATGAATCTGCCATGGGTGTACATGTGTTCCCCATCCTGAACCCCTCTCCCACCTCCCATTTTTTTATTTTTTAAACACTTTATTTTATATTGGAGTGTAGCTGATGAAAAACGCTGCAATAGTTTCAGATGGACAGCAAAGTGACTCAGCCATACATATAAATGGATCCATTCTCCCCCAAACTCCCCTCCCATCCAGCCTGATACATAACAATGAGCGGAATTCCCTGTGCAATAAAGTAAGTCCTTGTTGGTTATCCATTATCAATATAGCAGCAAGTACTTGCATGAGTGCCTGCTAAGTTGCTTCAGTCATGTCCGACTCTCTGCGACCCTGTGGACTGTAGCCTGCCAAGCTCCTCTGTCCATGGGGATTCTCCAGGCAAGAATACTGCAGTGGGTTGCCATGTTCTCCTTCAGGGGATCCTCTTGAGCCAGGGATTGAACCCACATCTCTTGCATCTCCTGCATTAGCAGACAGATCCTTTACCAGTACCACCATCTGGGAAGCTCAGTGAGTACCTTCAGATCAGATCAGTCGCTCAGTCATGTCCGACTCTTTGTGACCCCATGAGTACCTTATCCATCCCAAATTCCATAACTATCCCTTCCCCACATCCTTCCCCTGCTGGCAACCATAAATTCATTCTCTAAGTCTGTGAGTCTGTTTCTGTTTTGTAAATAAGTTCATTTGTATAATTTTTTAGATTCTGTAGGTAAGGGACGTCATGTAATATTTCTCCTCCTTTTGACTCACTTGACGCAGTGTGACAATCTTTAGGTCCATCCACATTGCAAACACAACTGAGCGACTGAACTGAACTGAATTAATGTTGTTGCAAATAGATTATTTCATTCTTTTTAATAAACCTAGTCATACTTTATAATCTGAAGGGGTTTTTTTTAATCAATCTAAAACTTTTTCCCTTGTATTCCTAATCCAATAAAGTTTCCTAATGCCTTCAATCTGTAGTCAATTTAGTAAATAACATTGACAGTGAAAGTTTGATAATTTGGCTTTACTGCTTTTGGAGGTGAGGGATGCAATGTTGCAGATTTTGTTGTTGTTGTTGAAGATGATGTACCTTTGGTTCAGAGGATAGCTCATGACATTGATAGGAATATTTTTAAGGCAGTGTGCTAGGGAATGGGCCATGTCAATGACACAGAGCACCTGTTTTCATGAGCTTCTGGTGCCTTGCAGAAACAGGTAGGTAAATAGACAATTCCAATGCATGCTTCTATTAATTAATTTCTGGACAGGTAGTTCAGTTCAGTCGCTCAGTCATGTCCAACTATTTGCAACCCCATGGACTGCAGCACACCAGGCCTCCTTGTCCATCACCAACTCCTGGAGTTTACTCAAACTCATGTCCATTGAGTCAGTGATGCCATCCAACCATCTCATCCTCTGTCGTCCCCTTCTCAACCTACCTTCAATCTTTCCCAGCATCAGGGTGTTTCCCAATGAGTCAGCTCTTCACATCAGATGGCCAAAGTACTGGAGTTTCAGCTTCAACATCAGTACTTCCAATGAACATTCAGGGCTGATTTCCTTTACCATTGACTGGTTGGACCTCCTTGCAGTCCAAGGGACTCTCAAGAGTCTTCTCCAACACCACAGTTCAAAAGCATCAATTCTTTGGTGCTCAGCTTTCTTCACAGTCCAACTCTCACATCCATACATGACTACTGGAAAAACCAAAGCCTTAACTAGATGGACCTTTGTTGGCAAAGTAATGTGTCTGCTTTTTAATATGCTGTCTAGGTTGGTCATTACTTTTCTTTCAAGGAGTAGTTGTCTTTTTATTTCATGGCTGCAGTCACCATAAAGGAAAAGCAGTCATTCTTGTGAGTTTTTAAGTTGCTTTTCTGCCTTTTCTCCAGGTCACAATGTATATAATCAGTTAATAAGCAGGTTGTTTTAAATAGTGATTGAGTGCATGCCAAGTCGCTTCAGTAGTGTCCGACTCTGTGCAACCCCATGGATTGTAGCCCATCAGGCTCCTCTGTCCATGGGATTCTCCAGGCAAGAATACTGGAGTGGGTTGCCATGCCCTCCTCCAGGGGATCTTCCCAACCCAGAGATCGAACCCAGGTCTCCTGCCTTGCAAGCAGATTCTTTATCATCTGAGCCACCAGGGAAGCTATATCTAAATTTTCAAAAAAATGTATGACATAATTGAAAAGCGATTATGCAAAGGAGATGCAGACATTACACTTTGTTAGCTACACTCTCCTCTATCTTCATTATAGGAATTCTTCAGTTACATTTTTAGTTCACTGGCTGAAATTCTAGCACTTTCTTCATCTTTACAACTTAGTCATTTTATTTCTGATCATGTTTCTGCTTAGGTGAAGCATGTCTCTGACATAAGTGATCTTTTTTATAACAGAACTGAAAAAAAATTTTTGCCCCCCCCCTTTTTTTTTTGTAATACAACTATGGAACTTTTTCAACTGCCTCTTTGTGTAAGGACTCCTGGGGTTTTACCTGAAAATTTTCAGCCATGATTCTACTTAAATTTTGCAAACAAACAAATGAATCTCCAGGGACTCAGAGAAGCTCATAGGCTATATTCTCAGAGTTCCTGAACTGCACAAGGCAGGGTGGGAATACATGTTGAGATTGAGACTGAAGGGAAATGTGCCTGCATCACAACACTGACAGCTGTTTGCTTGGGCAGCCTGGAATATTCCTAAACTCTGTAGTCAGCAAGACCTGAGTCTTGTAAACCAGCAGTTTAAATGACGTTACTCCAAAATTACTGCATGTATATTTCAAAGGGAACGAATTACTTCAACGTGTAAGAAAGTCCTAACCAAACTGGCAGATAAATCCTAACCGAGCATACACTTGGTTATAAGTATACATTGGGTTGAAAACTTCAACCCAGATGGGGGAAGGTGGTGTAGACGGGGAGCGGGGAACAGTGAAAGGGAGGAAGGAGGACTGGCCTGAGCCAGGCAAAGGGCAGGGGAGATAGAGCCAGTTTCCAAAAAAAAAAAAAGAACACAAAAGAAAGAGGAGAAGTAGGTTCTCCAGCAAAGATTATGAAGGACAGTGATGAGAACATAGGAAAAATCAAAGGCAAACTGGTGGTGAAGGGCTCTACGTGCCAACCTAGGGAGCATTCCTTTCATCCTAAGTGGAAGTTGATTTGATCAAGTTGCATTATAGAAAGACTACTGTGGCTGCCAGATGAAAATAAAGATGAATAGGAGACAGTAAGGCTGTCATCCTAATCCCTGAGGCCATGGGAGAAAGTGTACTGAGAGCTGGGCATAGATTGTACACAGACACAGAAATTCCCAGCTTTTACATGTCTACTTGGGAGGAAGATATGCAAATGTAAACCTGCTATCTTTTGCTGCAAGAAGTGCACAACCATTGTAATTAAAGTAACTGCATTTTATCATGATCACTTTGCATAAAACATAGTTCTTAGTGACCTGACCTTTTATTTTTTTCTGACCTCATTTTTTCTAACAAGTACAATGAGTTTTATATTATGTATAAGATTTTATTTATTGCTACTATACACTATTTCCCAATCCCAAAGGGATTATGAATAATTTTGAGTTATATAATAGTACTGTTAATTGATTTAGTATCTAAAATTGTAATTTGGAAAATGCTAGTGAGGAAAACAACAGAATGGGAAAGACTAGAGATCTCTTCAAGAAAATTAGAGATACCAAGGGAACATTTCATGCAAAGATGGGCTCAATAAAGGACAGAAATGGTATGGACCTCACAGAAGCAGAAGATATCAAGAAGAGATGGCAAGAATACACAGAAGAACTGTACAAAAAAGAGCTTCACGACCCAGATAATGACGATGGTGTGATCTCTGACCTAGAGCCAGACATCCTGGAATGTGAAGTCAAGTGGGCCTGAAAGATGATGCTGTGAAAGTGCTGCACTCAATATGCCAGCACATTTGGAAAACTCAGCAGTGGCCACAGGACTGGAAAAGGTCAGTTTTCATTCCA
>NW_011494460.1:724592-725077 GCF_000754665.1 Bison bison bison | reverse complement strand
AATGCTCAAACTACCGCACAATTGCACTCATCTCACACGCTAGTAAAGAAATGCTCAAAATTCTCCAAGCCAGGCTTCAGCAATATGTGAACTGTGAATTTCCTGATGTTCAAGCTGGTTTTAGAAAAGGCAGAGGAACAGAGATCAAATTGCCAACATCCGCTGGATCATGGAAAAAGCAAGAGAGTTCCAGAAAAACATCTATTTCTGCTTTATTGACTATGCCAAAGCCTTTGACTGTGTGGATCACAATAAACTGTGGAAAATTCTGAAAGAGATGGGAATACCAGACCACCTGACCTGCCTCTTGAGAAATCTGTATGCAGGTCAGGAAGCAACAGTTAGAACTGGACATGGAACAACAGACTGGTTCCAAATAGGAAAAGGAGTATGTCAAAGTTGTATATTGTCACCCTGCTTATTTAACTTATATGCAGAGTACATCATGAGAAACGCTGGACTGGAAGAAACACAAGCTGGAATCA
>NW_011494460.1:701186-724284 GCF_000754665.1 Bison bison bison | reverse complement strand
CATCAGCCCTGGGATTTCTTTGGAAGGAATGATGCTGAAGCTGCAACTCCAGTACTTTGGCCACCTCATGCGAAGAGTTGATTCATTGGAAAAGACCCTGATGCTGGGAGGGATTGGGGGCAGGAGGAGAAGGGGATGACAGAGGATGAGATGGCTGGATGGCATCACTGACTTGATGGACGTGAGTTTAAGTGAACTCCGGGAGTTGGTGATGGACAGGGAGGCCTGGTGTGCTGCGATTCATGGGGTCGCAAAGAGTCGGACACGACTGAGCGACTAAACTGAAGTGAACTGAGTGAATCTAGAGCAAATTATAAGTCCAAATCCATATTTCTCTCTAAATAAAAAATGTAGGTATTTGTGAATACCTACAGTTTACTACGGAGAAGGCAATGGCACGACACTCCAGTACTTTTGCCTGGAAAATCCCATGGACGGAGGAGCCTGGCAGGCTACAGTCCATGGGATCGCTAGAGTTGGACACGACTGAGCGACTTCACTTTCACTTTTCACTTCCTGCATTGGTGAACGAAATGGCAATCCACTCCAGTGTTCTGGCCTGGAGAATCCCAGGGACGGCGGAGCCTGGTGGGCTGCCGTCTATGAGGTTGCACAGAGTCGGACACGACTGAAGCAACTTAGAAGAAGAGGAAGAACAGTTTACTAAACATTTCATAAATAATTTGTTTTAGATTCCCTTGAAAATATGTGTATAGCTCTAGTTCCTGTTTGAAGAAGGAATAAATTCAGAGAGATTATTCATCTCTATCATGATTATACAGTTCAAATAGCAGAGACAGTATTTGAATCCAGCTTTTCTGGGTTCTCAGGGTTATATTCTTTGTCGTTGTTGTTGTTCAGTCATTAAGTCGTGTCCAACTCTTTGTGACCCCATGGACTGTAGTTTCCCCACGGACGCAAAGTTTCCCTGCTACTGCTAAGTCACTTCAGTCGTGTCCGACTCTGTGTGACCCCATAGATGGCAGCCCACCAGATTCCCCCGTTCCTGGGATTCTCCAGGCAAAAGTTTCCCTATCCTTCACCATCTCCTGGAATTTGCTCAAACTCATGTCCATTGAGTCAGTGATACCATTCAACCATCTCATCCTCTGTTTCCCTCTTCTCCTCTTGCCCTCAATCTTTCCCAGCATCAGGGTCTTTTCCAATGAATTGGCTCTTTGCATCAGATGGCCAGAGTATTGGAGTTTCAGCTTCAGGATCAGTCCTTCCAATGAATATTCAGGGTTGATTTCCTTTAATATAAGCATCCCAACCAATGCCTATTGCAGTTAAATCTATATCAGCAAGCCTGAGGGAGTTGGCAATGGGTTTTCATTCTGACAGTTACATCTGGAGGGTTAAATAGGAATAGGATAAGTAAGCTGAGAGATGATGGGAAAATCAAATATTTGGAAAATGAAAAAGGGAAAGAAATAACAAACAGAACCAGAATACAAGAACCAAGTTATGCTGAGGCACCACTGGGTGGTGAGCTCCCAGTGGAGCAAGATTGGGGGTAAAAGGGTCCTGAAGACTATGGTACAACTTTAACTACACAGTTCACCACAATCCATCTCTCTCATCTGAGTTCCAAACTGTCACTCTCGTATATTTGCAGGAAATTTCCACAGGGTTGTCCCATAGACAAAACATAATCAGCATACTTGGTATGAAGCTCATAGTTTTTCACTCTGTCCATTCATTCTTCCACAACCCACCCAACTTAATTCCTCCTATTTGGTTGCCAACCCAGGATTCAGGTTCAAATGTCCATTTTCAAGGAAACCCTCCTACACTGTTGGTGGCAATGCAAATTGGTGCAGCCAACATGGAGAACAGTATGGAGGTTCCTTAAAAAACTAAAAATAGAGTTACCATATGATCCAGCAATCCCACTCCTGGGCGCATATCTGGAAAAGAGGAAAACTCTAATTAAAAAATGTACATGTACCCCATGTGCCCTGTAGCAGCACTATTTACAATAGCCAAGATGTGGACACAACCTAAATGTCCATCGACAGAGGAATGGATAAAGAGGATGCACCACATGCAGATACCATGGAATACTACTCAGTCATCAAAAAGAATGACATAATGCCATTTGAAGCAATATGGATGGACCTAGCGACTTCACTTTCACTTTTCATTTTCATGCACTGGAGAAGGAAATGGCAACCCACTCCAGTATTCTTGCCTGGAGAATCCCAGGGATGGGGGAGCCTGGTGGGCTGCCATCTGTGGGGTTGCACAGAGTCTGACACGTCTGAAGCGACTTAGCAGCAGCAGCAGCAGAGACGATTATACTAAAAAAGTCAGACAGAGAAAGACAAATATCATATGACATCACATGATATCACTTACATGTAGAATCTGAAAAACTGATACAAATGAACTTATTTACAAAACAGAAATAAACTCACAGACATGCAAAACAAACTTATGGCTACCAAAAGGCAAAGTGGGGGGAGGGAGGAATAAATTAGGAATTTGGGATAAACAGATATACATTACTATATACAAAATGGATAAACAACAAGGAATAGCACAGGGAACCATATTCAATGTCTTGTAATAACCTATAATGGAAAAGAAATTGCAAAAGAACATATACATATATAACTGAGTCACTTTGCTGTATACTTGAAACTAATGCAACACCAGAAATAAACTATACTTCAATTTAAAAATAAATAAAAATCAGATCAGATCAGATCAGTCACTCAGTCATGTCCGACTCTTTGCGACCCCATGAATCGCAGCACGCCAGGCCTCCCTGTCCATCACCAGCTCCCGGAGTTTACCCAGGCTCACGTCCATCAAGTCAGTGATGCCATCCAGCCATCTCATCCTCTGTTGTCCCCTTCTCCTCCTGCCCCCAATCCCTCCCAGCATCAGAGTCTTTTCAATAAGTCAACTCTTCGTATGAAGTGACCAAAGTACTGGAGTTTCAGCTTTAGCATCATTCCTTCCAAAGAAACCCCAGGGCTGATCTCCTTCAGAATGGACTCGTTGGATCTCCTTGCAGTCCAAGGGACTCTCAAGAGTCTTCTCCAACACCACAGTTCAAAAGCATCAATTCTTCGGCGCTCAGCCTTCTTCACAGTCCAACTCTCACATCCATCCATGACCACAGGAAAAACCATAGCCTTGACTAGACGAACCTTTGTTGGCAAAGTAACGTCTCTGCTTTTGAATATGCTATCTAGGTTGGTCATAACTTTCCTTCAAATTGTAGAAAACTGAGTTTACTACATTAATAAAATTGAAGTTTATTAGTTACCAAAAAAAGTCCTTTACCCACCAAGTCATATTTAACTTTCCTTCTAAGTATTTCCCTTCCCTACAAGTTCCCTTCCTGTTTCTGTTTCATTTCCCCATTCTTTTACTGAATGACTACTAAGTGTCATTTAAGAGTCTGCCTGCAGGGCTTCCTCAGTGGTCCAGTGGTTAAGCATCCACCTGTCAATGCAGGGGACCCGAGTTCGATTCCTGGTCCAGGAAGATCCCACATACTGCAGAGCAACTAAGCCCATGCTCCGCAACTGAAGCCCGTGTGCTCCAGAGTCCACTAGCCACAAGGGAAGCCATCACCAGGAGGAGCCCTCACACCACAACTGGGGAGTAGCCCCCACAACTGCAGAAAGCCCACAAACAACGAAGACCCAGCTCGGCCAAATATAAAGAAATAAAATTATAAAAAACAAATAGAAGAGTCTGCCTGCAATGCAGGAGACCAGGATTCGATCCCTGGGTTGGGAAGATACCCTGGAGAAAGAAGTGGCAACCCACTCCAATATTCTTGCCTGGAAAATCCCAGGGACAGAGGAGCCTGGTGGGCTACAGTCCATGGGGTTCTCAAGAGTTGGACACAATTCAGTGAATAAACCACCACCACTAAGTGTCAGGTACTAATTCTGTTCAATCACAAGAATACAAAGACAAATGAGAGACTATCCTTGTCCTTGGAGAGTTCACATCTCAAAGAAGAGTGTAGAAGGCAGAATTCTTTTTAAAAAATATTTGTTTTATTTGCTGCACACAGGGTCTTTTGGTGAGGCATGTGAGATTTAGTTCCCTGACCAAGGATCAAACTTGGGCCTCTGCATTGGGAGCACCAAGTCTTAGCCACTGGACCACGAAGCAAGTCTCCGATGGTGGAATTCTACGATGGCTCTAAAGATTCCCTCTCCTGTTGTGTATCTGCTGTTTAATTTCTTCTCTTTGAGTGTGGGTAAGTCTTATCTAACCAGGCAAGCTCTTTGAAAAAAGAAGATATAAGGGCCAAAGGAGGAAGTCAGAGAGGTTCAAAACTATAGCAGATGCTTTTCTTCAGCTTCAAAGGAACAAGCCTGACCTCTGTCCATGGGATTTTCCAGGCAAGAATACTGGAGTGGGTTGCCATTTCCTTCTCAATCCCTGGGATCTTCCCAACCCAGGGATTGAAACCAGATTTCCTGCACTGAAGGCAGATTCTTTACCAATGGAGCTACCGGGGAAGCCCTCTCTTGTGGAGAAGGCCATAAAACAAGGACCTGAGAGAGGTTTCTGGGAACTGAGAGTGGTTTTTGGCCTCCAATTGGCAAAAAAAAAAAAATAGGACTCTGTCATACAACTGCAAGGAAATGAATTCTGCCAAGGAACTTGGCAAGGGATCTTTCCCTAGTTAAGCCTCCAAATGAGGATGCGTGCATGCATGCAAAGTCACTTCAGTTGTGTCCATCTGTGCAATCCTATGGACCATAGACTGCCAGGCTTCTCTGTCCATGAGATTCTCCAGGCAGGAATACTGAAGAGGGTTGTCATGCCCTCCTCCAGGGTATCTTCCTGAGTCAGGGATCGAACCCATGTCTCTTATGTCTCCTGCACTGGAAGACAAGCTCTTTACCACTAGCGCTACCTGGGAAGCCCAAATGAGGATACACCCAGACAACACCTTGACTTCAGCCAATAAGATTGTGAGCAGTGACCCAGGTCAAGTACACTGGCTTTCTGATTTACAGAAGCTGTAAGGTAATAAATGGGTATTGTCTTAGACTTCTAGGTTGTGATAATTTGTTCTGCAGCAACAGAAAACTAATACAGAGCAATAAAAGGATAAGTAGATCATTGTCACAGAGACTGCTCAATGCTATGGGACAGGCATGCAGAAGGATGCTCTCAGAGCCTAGACAGGGGCATCTAACAAAAACCAGTGGACTCAGGGAAGACATCCTGCCAGAGGTAGAACCTAGGATGATCATAAAGCGAAAGAGGGAGTTGGAGAATGTGTGTGACTGGGGAGGGCACCGTGCAGCCAAACATGTACAAGTCCCAGAGTGACAGACTTCCTGGTAAGTTGTAGAAACTAGAAATACTTCAACACATCTGAAATGAAAGGAAAAAGAGTAAAAGTTGATGATAGAAAAGTAAGATATGGTAATAAAAAAAGGAACACTTACCATTCACTGATTGTATACTGTGTGGTAGTTCAGGATGTAATCTCAACCGAGGTGTTCACAGGAACCCTCTGTGTGCTGGTGAGTTGCTCTTTTCCCTCATCCAGCCCCTGTTCCTCCTCTACTGCGCTGTGAATCACAGGGTGTTGATTCTTGCAAACCACCTTTTGCAGACTTCTTGCTGGGAGATGGACTTTAGGTTGGGTCGAGCCAATGGATAGCGCTGGGAGGAGCCTGGAGGCAGGAAGAGAGGAGACTCCAGGGTGTTGCTCCTCTCTCTGACCCAGAGGCAGCCCCTCCTCCCTACCACCATCTCCCACAGACCCAGATGAGTGACTGTGCCTCCTGGGCTCCAATAATGCTTCCCCCTCAGTCCCAGCCTTGGGTGTGGCTGTTTGTTGTTTCCTGCAGTTGCTTAATCCCTCGGTAGTCTCACCTTCCCTGGTTGGGTCTAACAGCTAGCTCTCCAGTCTGTACCTTTTAACTAGTTCCCCTATTAAATTCTCTCTACTGGCAGGAGGGTTCATTTCCTAGTTTCATCCAGACTGAATCACCATGTTTTACAGATGAAGGAACTCAGACTGAACAACTTGCCCAATAATTCAGTTAGAATATCGTGGGACCCTGTGGCGACCAAGTCTGCGATTCTGAAATGGATGGCTTTCTGACAAGCTGCCTCGTCTCTCCAAACTTACCACCCCTGGATTGAGGCAGCTTCTTTTCATTGCACTACTCCAGCAGCCTCTGAGCAGTCTCCCACCTCTCTCTCTCTAATCTGCTATCCACAGTGCTGCCACATGCGTCCTCTGTAAGCATATTTCTGGTCACATGACATGTCTGGCAATTGCAAAGAGACCAATTCCCCATTCTAGACCCAAGACTACCTGGAATAATTCTTAAGGCAGTCTTTTTGGCTTCGCTTGTGTTAAATATTTTGCTCTACTGAAAATCTACCCCTGATTTTCACTTCTTTCTCTTTGCTTACTCTGTTTCTGTTCTTTTTAGCTAGAATGCTCAGTTTCTACCTTTTGAAAATAATCCTTCTGTTTCATCTTTTGAAATAATAATCTGCCTTTCAAAGGCTATTCATCTATTCATTTATTTACCAAAACTGGGCAAGGAACATTTAGGTCTTCAGGACAGAAGGAACAAAATTATCCCTGCCCTTTAGATTATGGGTTGCCAAATGTTTTCCATAAGGAGCCAGATGGTAAATATTTTAAGCTTTGTTGGTCACATGGCCTCCACTGCAACTACTTAATTCTGCCATTGTAGCACAAAAGACAGTACATAAATGACTGAGTCTGGCTGTTCCAATAAAACTTTATTTACAAAAAACACATGGTAAGCTGGATTTGGCCCACGGACTGCAGTTTGCAGGCTTCTTCTAGAAACTCACAAATAGAAAAGCTACCAGGAAGTGATAAAAAAACATAGAAAAGAGATGTGAAGAAAAGAAGTACGATGTGCCAGCATCTATGTAAGAGTTTCAAATGACAAAATTAAAAAGAACAAGGAAGAGGGGATATATTTGAAGGGGAAAAAAGTTAAATTTCTTATAACCAATGAAAAGATGAACGCTTTCAGCTCATAAAATGCCAAAGAGAAGAGATAAGGAAAAACCAGACCTATACATAATGAGAAAACCCTGAAACTCTCTAGAAAAAGAGGACATGTGATCTACAAAGGAACAAGAGTCATATTGACATTAGACCTCTCAACAGCACACTGGCTGCAGGAAGACAAAGGAGTAATATATACCAAGTACTGAAAAAATTGTGAGGCTAGAGTCTTGTATTCAGCCAAAGTGTCATTCAAAAATGAAAGCATAGGAAAAGTGATATTAGCCTCAGGCAAACAAGTTCTCAAAAAATATGCCACACAAAGACCCACATTGAAAATACATTTGAGGAAGTACAGAAATGAGAAGGAAAAAAAGAAAACTGGTGTGTTTAAGAGATGTCAGTGGAATTCCCTGGTGGCCCAATGGTAAGGACTCTGAGTTCTCACTGCCAAGGATCTGGGTTCAATGCTGGGTTGAGGAACGAAGATCCCACAAGCCAAATAGTGCAGTATAAATTAATGAATTAAAAAGAGATATCAGAAGTAAGAGAATTAAGAATACTATAGGACTCCCCTGGTGGTACATGGATAAGAATCCACCTGCCAGTGCAGGGCACATGGGTTTGATCCCTGGTCCAGGAAGTTAGCTGTGGAGCAGCTAAGCCCATGGACCACAACTGAAGCCCACACCTCTGTGCTCCACAGCTAGAGAAGCCACCACGATGAGAAGCCAGTGCACAGCAGGGAGGAGTACTCCCCACTCACTGCAGCTAGGGAAAGGCTGCGAATATCAACGAAGACACTGCTGCTGCTGCTGCTGCTGCTGCGAAGCCGCTTCAGTCGTGTCTGACTCCGTGTGACCCCATAGACGGCAGCCCACCAGGCTCCCCCGTCCCTGGGATTCTCCAGGCAAGAACACGAGTGGGTCGCCATTTCCTTCTCCAATGCACGAAAGTGAAAAGTGAAAGTGAAGTTGCTCAGTCGTGTCCGACTCTTCACGATCCCCTGGACTTCAGCCTACCAGGCTCCTAATGAAGACACAGCGCAACCAAAAATAAATAAAGAATTTTTTAAAACACTGTTATATACTTTATTAAAGTCTCTTGTAACCTTAAAAAAGAGAAAGCAACTAGGACCAAAGAAAAGAGAAAAAAATATATCCACTACAATGCAAACTAAAATCCTGGATATTATTAATACGATAGATGCTCTGGTAGAAAAATGAAAGGGACAGGAGACCATACTAATATGTACTTCTTTTGTTAGGGTAATTATATAGATGTGATGCATTTAATAAATAAATAGGGAGAAAATAACTATGGTTATGGTTGTATCGGTCAGGACACAGAAACCACACTAATGATTTATCAGGGAGCATTTAATGTAACAGTTAGCAACTAAGGGAAGGTGGTTCGACTTTTAACAAAGTTTATAAGACTATTGAGAGAGGGAAAAGACAACTGTGGAATAGAAAATGCAAGTAATACTACTAGCTCTGAGGTTGAGGAAGAATACTCGAGGGAGGAACCAACTCTGAACAGGCCGTGGCCCCAGCCGTGACTTAGGCCTCCTTGGAGAGGGCGAGGTTGCAGTTCACTAGCTGGCAGAATTTCACTGGAGAGCTGCAGCTCCGAGCTGGGGTGTGGCCCGCAGATCGGGGTGGTCAGCTGGAAGCTGTCCACTGGAGTAGTGGTGGGATTTGCTGGAGAGTGAGTGCTACTGGGTCTCCATAGGAGACGTGACAGAAACCGGAAGATCCAGAAAGGGCAGGCACCTCCTCTGCTGGGCCTTGCGGTGTCTCTCCAGCGCCCTCTGTTGATAAGGCCTAACACTGAACCAGCTGGCAAATCACAATGTTCACAGAACGTCCATCTCCAGGAGGCACTGGAGTTGGCAAACAAGACATGAATACCTGGGACAGTCCACAGCCATTTTCCCCCCCACTCAGTGCTATATTGTCAATATTCATTAATGTTTATGTGTGTAGTTATTGAATATTCTTCCTGGTTATCTTTTCCTTACGGGGGCTTCCCGGGCGGGTCAGTGCTAAAGAATCTGCCTGCCAATGCAGAAGACATGGGTTCAATCCCTGGGTTAGGAAGATCCCCTGGAGAAGGGAATGGCAACCCATTCCAGTATTCCTGCCTGGGAAATCCCATGGACAGAGGAGCCTGGCAGGCCACATACAGTCCACGGGGCTGCAAAAGCCTTGGACACGACTTGGCAAGTATACAGCAACAGCATTCTTTTCCTTCCATTGTTTTTGGACTATTTCACATATTATGTAAGTTGTAGAAAATGAGAAATAATGTAAACAATTTTAGGAATGGAAATGAATTGTGTCCAGTGAAATACAGTTGATTGCCTTCCTGTGGTTGCACCATTTTCTATCTTTTTCTAAATTCATTCCAGCATTCTTAGTTGCCTATCTGTGTGCTTTGTTGAGTTCTTCTGTGATCTAACTGTAACATCTTACTGGTTTCCTCATTAATGAGGTAAGTAAAACCTCTGACATATAATCTTTTTATATTTGTATGAGAGTTATAATCTTAACTTTCAAAAAAATCGTATCTTAAGCCAATCCTAGAGCAGTCAAGTTCATAGAGATAGAAAGTAGCATAGTGGTTGCCGTGGCTGAGGGAAGGAGGGCATAGAGAGTTATTATTTAATGGGTACCAAGTGTCAGTTGGAGAAGATGAAAAAAGTTCTCAAGATCGATGGTGGTGAGGGTTGCACAAAAAATGTGAATGTGTTTGATGCCACTGAACTGTACCTTTTAAAATGGTTAAAATGATGAATTCTGTGTTATGCATATTTTATCACAATTTAAAAAATTAAAAATTGTATTTTAACACTAGCTCAAAATCAGCCACAATCCTAATAAATATTCTATTGTGTTGGCCAAAAATTCCTTAAGAGTTTTTCCATAACATCCTAATGAAAAACCCAAATGGACCTTTTTTTTCCAACCCACTATTACCTAAAGACTAAAAGCAATTGTAAAGTTAACCTCCAGAAATTTGTATGGAAAAGAATAGGAAAAAGAAGAAAATATTTAACATTAACAAATAAACACATACACATAACAAGCAAAGAGGAAACACCCAAAGTCCCTCTTATCCTTGATTTTGTAACTGGTCATGAGCCATAGTTGGTATTTACGACCCCCTTCTTTCATTACCTAGTCCATATTTCCTTTGCTCTCAGCTGAGATGCGAATACCAGGCCACCTTATCTGTCTCCCAAGAAACCTGTATGCAGGACAAGAAGTAACAGTTAGAACCGGATGTGGAACAATAGACTGGTTCAAAACTGGGAAAGGAGTATGTCAAGGCTGTATATCATCACCCTGCTTATTTAACTTATCTGCAGAGTACATCATACAAAATACCAGCCTGAATGACTCACAAGCTGGAATCAAGATTGCCAGGAAAAATATCAGCAACCCCTAATGGTAGAAAGCGATGAAGAACTAACGAGCCTCTTAATGAAGGTGAAAGGGAAGAGTGAAAAAGCTGGCTTAAAACTCAATATTCAAAAACTAAGATCATGGCATCTGGTTCCATCACTTTATGGTAAATAAATGGGGAAACAATGGAAACCATCAGAGACTTTATTTTCTTGGGCTCCAAAATCACTGAGGACAGTGACTGCAGCCATGAAATTAAAAGATGTTTGCTCCTTGGAAGAAAAGTTATGACCAACCTAGACAGCGTATTAAAAAGGAGAGACAGTGCTCGCTTCAGCAGCACATATACTAAAATTGGAACGATACAGAGAAGATTAGCATGGCCCCTGTGCAAGGATGACATGCAAATTCGTGAAGCGTTCCATATTTTTAAATGAGAAAAAAATAAATAAATAAAAAGGAGAGACATCACTTTGCCTACAAAGGTGTGTACGGTCAAAGCTATAGTTTTTCTGGTAGTCATGTATGGATGTGAAAGTTGGACCATAAAGAAGGCTGAGCATCAAAGAATTGATGCTTTTGAACTGTGGTGTTGGAGAAGACTCTTGAGAGTCCCTTGGACAGCAAGGAGATCCAACCAGTCAGTCCTAAAGGAAGTCAACCCTGAATACTCATTGGACGGACTAATGATGAAGCTTAAGCTCCAATACTTTGACTACCTGATGCAAAGAACTGACTCATTGGACAAGACCCTGATGCTGGGAAAGATTGAGGGCAAGAGGAGAAGGGGGCAACAGAGTATGAGATGATTGGATGGCATCACTGACTCAGTGGGTATGAGTTTGAGCAAACTCCGGGAGATGGTGACGGGTAGGGAAGCCTGGTGTGCTGCAGTCCATGGGGTCACAAAGAGTCAAACATGACTGAGTGACTGAGCAACAATAACAAGCTTAGTTGGTTGGTTTCCTAGCAGAGTGAATTCATCTTGAAGCATATCAGTTTTTTATACTCCTGCCTCTTTTTGGTTTTATTTCCTTAATTCATACTTACTATTGAGCAAGGAAATGTTAAGCAATATGCCAGGAAATTCCCTGGGTTCCAGATATAGTCCTGTTCATACTCAGTGGTTAGCAGCAATCCGTTTCCTCTTGGGAGTCAGGATCAATCAGTGCAGCAGCAGAGACCTTTTTTTACTGCCTGTCACTCTGAGACATAATAAATCCAAGATGGAGGCCAGGTGGCAGCCTCACTTTCCAATTTAGTGCATGTGCTGTTGTGTGGAAGCACTTCTCCTTTGAGAACAAAGATCCTTTTTTTTTTTAACTTTTTAAAATGTTTTAGTAACTTAATTTTTTAAAATAGGAGGATAATTGCTTTGCAGTGTTGCATACAACAACGTGAATCAGCCACTGTTATTGTTCGGTCACTAAGTCACATCTGACTTTTTGAGACCCCCATGGACTGCAGCATATCAGACTTCTCGGTCCTTCACCATCTCCTGGAGTTTGCTCAAACTTATATCCATCGAGCTGGTGATGCCATCCAACCACCTCATCCTCTGTTGTGCCCTTCTCCTCTTGCCCTCAATCTTTCCCAGCATCAGGGTCCTTTCCAATGAGCCGGCTCTTTGCATCAGGTGGCTAAAATATTGGAGTTTCAGCTTCAGCACCAGTCCTTGCAATGAATATTCAGGGTTGATTTCCTTTGGGATTGACTAGTTTGATTCTCCTGAATCAGCCGTGAGTATACATACAAACCCTTCCTCTTGAGCCTCCCTCCCACCTCCTACCCCTGCCAGAACTAAGACATTTAAAGCAACAAATCTCAGAGTTGCCAGGACGAGAAGCAAAAATTTGTGAGTGGGTTACTGAATACAATAGTGAGAGAAGCCACTCCCACTTACCCAATCTGATTCCTGAATCCATGTGTTCTGGGACGTGGAGA
Organism: Bison bison bison; assembly: GCF_000754665.1. Taxonomy (NCBI): domain Eukaryota; kingdom Metazoa; phylum Chordata; class Mammalia; order Artiodactyla; family Bovidae; genus Bison; species Bison bison. The sequence continues at coordinate 711,933 of NW_011494460.1, read as the reverse complement.
CAATACCACTACAGCATCTTCCAAGACACAATCCTGTCTTTAAAGGTGTTGTCTCACAACTGACACCGTAACTGAGTTTCCAGTAAGCAATTTCACTGTGAAGCTAGAGCAGCCTCTTCTAGATGGTGGAATTTATGGCAAGATCTGTTAATTTACAGGTGTAAGTTCACTCAGTTCAGTTCAGTTTCTCAGTCGTGTCTGACTCTTTGTGACCCCATGGACTGCAGCATGCCAGGCTTCCCTGTCCATCACCAGCTCCTGGAGTTTACACAGACTCCTGTCCATTGAGTCAGTGATGCCATCCAACCAACTCATCCTCTGTTGCCCCCTTCTCCTCTTGCCTTCAATCTTTCCCAGCATCAGGATCTTTACAAATGAGTCAGTTCTTTGCATTAGGTGGCCAAAGTGTTGGAGTTTCAGTTTCAGCATCAGTCCTTCCAATGAATATTCAGCACTGATTTCCTTTAGGATGGACTGGTTGGATCTTCTTGCAGTCCAAGGGACTCTCAAGAGTCTTCTCCAACACCACAGTTCAAAAGCATCAATTCTTCGGCACTCAGCTTTCTTTGTAGTCCAACTCTCACATCCATACATGACTACTGGAAAAACCATAGCCTTGGCTAGATGGACCTTTGTTGGCAAAGTAATGTCTCTGCTTTTTAATATGCTATCTAGGTTGGTAAGTTCACTGCTGCATTTCTATTGCTGTGAGATGAATTTCTTGATCAGAAGCAGTGCTGATGTTGCATAAGGCATTCTGTGAATCTACTGATAAGAAGTCCTGGCAGAATGGTTACAAGTAGAGAAGCCAGCTATACTCAGACTATGTGTGTATTCTAGTGAGGAAGACTTCTCTGCCCTCTCAACAATGGAAAAGTTCCAATGTAATCAGCTTGCTACCAGGTGGCTGCTGATCACCCTGAGCAATGGTGCCTTATCGGCGGTGGGGTGGGGGTGGGGGGCATGTGGGGCTGGTGCTGGTCTCTGCTGTTGGCAGATAAGGCACTCGGTGATAGCATTAGCCAGATAGATCAGCCTTGGTAAGGAGAAGTCTGCGTTGTGATGTCCACGGCTACCCTCCAATCCTGACAGGACCGTTTTGTTCACTGGCCCATGAATAAGCACTGGGTGCCTGAAAGAGGTTGACATCCACAGAGCATGCTGTTTGTCCCCTGGATTATTAAGTGCCTCCTCTGCAGAGAATCCCTTCTGGGGAGCATTCATATATGTAGACACAAATATCTTTACAGTCTGTGTCCTTTCCAAGAAGCTCGTCAACGTTCTTCTCTGTACATCTCTGTCACCCACTTTTCAATCTGCTGGCTTCCCTAACCATCCAGCCAAACTGTTAGCAACAACACATGAATTAGTGTACATATGCCTGTCTTCTCCCATCAGATAAAGCAGATATGTTAGTTTCCTAGGACTGCCAAAACAGATCACTATAAATTAGGTACCTTAGAACAATAGAAGTTGTCTCATAGTTCTGGAGGCGAGGAGTCTGAAATCAAAGTGTCAGCAGGGCTCTTCTCTCTCTGAAAGCTCTGTTGTTGTTTAGCCACTCAGTTGTGTCCGACTCTTTTGTGACCCCATGGACTGTTGCCCAAAATGCTCCTCTGTCCATGGGTTTCCCAGGCAAGAATACTGGATGGGTTGCCACTTCCCCCTTCCGGGGATCTTCCCGACCTAGGAAAGGAACCTCAACCTCATATCCTGCATTGGCCAGTGGGTTCTTCACCACTGAGCCACCAGGGCAGGATTATTTCTCACCTCTCCATTGCTGCTGGCAATCCTTGGTATTCCTTGACTCGTAGATGTATCATTCCAATCTCTGCCTCTGTCATCACACAGCATTTTCCCTGTGTATTGTATCCAAGTTTCCCTCCTATAAGGACATGGGTCATTGGGGTAGGACCTACCTTAACCCAATATGACCTTCTTAACTTGATTACATTTGCAAAGATGCCATTTCCAAATAAAGTCACATGCCCAGGTCCTGGAGGGACATGCATTTGGGGGAGAACCCTGTTCAATCCAGGACAGCAGATAAGCCTACTGGGAAGATCTCCCTTTGCCGCCATCCATTAGGGTCATGTCTGGCCCTTACCCACTTCAATGAAGCTAAAATTTAATTACAAAAGGATAGATACTATTCCACCTATTCAAAAATTAAGGTATGTATTACTGAATAACCTTTAAGTTGAAAAGGAAAGTGCAGGACTTCCCTGGTGGCGCAGTGCAAAAGAATCTGCCTGCCAATGCAGGGGACACAGGTGCCAACCCTGGTCCAGGATCCCACATGCCTCAGAGCAACTAAGCCCAGTGCCACAGCTACTGAGCCCATGCTTTATAACTCTACCCCATGCCTAGAGCCTGTGCTCCACCAGGGAAGCCATCACAATGAGAAGCTCACTCACCGCAATGAAGTGTGGCCCTCTGCTCACTGAAACTATAGAAAGACCTCAAAAAGCAACGAAGACCCAGTGCAGCCAAAAATAAATAAATAATAAAAAGAAAAGGAAAGTGCAAGAAAGAAAGAAAAGAAAACAGGAAAGTACAAAGTAAATTGATAGTTTAGAAATACATAGCAATGAAAACAATACCTACAAATACATATATTTATTAAGAAACAAGGTAGTTTGAAAACAAACAGTTAAGAATTTAACTATGGTATTGGAATAAAAGAAATATCCAAAGAAACAAGAAAGAAGCAAAAGACAAACATCAGTTCAGTTCAGTCGATCAGTCGTGTCTGACTCTTTCAACCCCATGGACTGCAGCACGCCAGGCTTCCCTGTCCATCATCAACTCCCAGAGCTTGCTCAAACTCATGTCCATTGAGTCGGTGATGCCATCCAACCATCTCATCCTCTGTTGTGCCCTTCTCCTCCTGCCTTCAATCTTTCCCAGCATCAGGGTCTTTTCCAATGAGTCAGTTCTTCACATCAGGTAGCCAAAGTATTGGAGCTTCAGCTTCAGCATCAGTCCTTCCAATGAATATTCAGGACCGATTTCCTTTAGGATTGACTGGCTTGATCTCCTTTCTGTCCAAGGGACTCTCAAGAGTCTTCTCCAACACCACAGTTCAAAACCATCAGTTCTTCAGCCCTCAACCTTCTTTATGGTCGAACTCTCACATCCATACATGACTACTGGAAAAACTATAGGTTTGACTAGACAGACCTTTGTTGGCAAAGTAATGTCTCTGCTTTTTAATATGCTATCTGGGTTGGTCATAGCTTTTCTTCCAAGAAGCAAGGGTCTTTTAGTATCAAGGCTGCAGTCACCATCTGCAGTGATTTTGGAGCCCTAATTTAAAAGGAAGAAATAAAAATAGCAATATTTTTAAAAGATAGGAAATAGTAATGAAATAATAAATAAGAAAGGCAAATCCATGGCAAGATTGATGAAAAGAGGAGAGAAAATACAAATAAAATAACAATATGAAGAAGGGAAATTAACCGCAGTCTCAACAGAAATTAAAACTGTGCAAAACAGAATTGTGAATATTTGTGTGTAAATAAAACTGAAAACCAAAATTAAATGAACAAAACCTAAAGAAGAAACACAAAACAACAAAAATATTGCAAGGAGAAAGAACTTGAACAGACTAATAAGGATTAAACAAAACAAAAACCCCTCAAGGCCTAGATGATTATGCAAACAATTTCTATCCAAGTTTTAAGGTATAATTAATGGGTATTATATTCTCAGCAGTGCACATGAAAGCAAATGGAGAAATCCTAAATGTATGCCTTTGAGATCAGGAAAAGAATGTCCAATATTACTGGTGTTAATTAGTACAGAATCACTGGTCTTGGCCAATGCTATTAGGAAATTTCTGACATCTGAAGGGATATAAGAGAAAGATTATACTGCGATTTTTCCAGATAATATGATCATCTGTAGAAAACTACCAATGGAGTCAAATCATAAACTTATTAGAAATAATAAGAAAGTTGAATAATAGCTTTGATACCAGCACAGTGTTCACAAATTAAGTGCTTTTCTCCCCATTGACAATAATGAACCGGAAAATGGAATTAAAGGCACTATTTAAAGTAGTAATACATGTATGAAGAGAAACATAAAACTACACTGGAGAGCATAAGGCATGATCTGAACAAATGAGAGGACATCCCATGTTTTGGGGTGAGATAACTTAGTACTACAAAGATAGTAATTTTCTCAAATAATCTATAAATTTGATATAAGCCCAATCAAAATTATGGTGAAAAATTTAAGAAGCTTGACAAAGTCATAGAGAGGAGTAAAAGTCTGTAAATAACTAAGTTAAGCTTGGAACAGTAGAATAAAAAGTATGTCTTGCTTCATCAGATATTAGAGCATATTACAAAAATATAGGAAAAAATACTGGATGTTGTTGGCACCAAAATAGATAAGTGGGAAGCTGGATTGCCGTATGGAGACAATAAAACTGGATCCCTTCCTAATATTATGTACAAATTTATAGATGACTGAAGAACATAAATGTCAAAGACAAAACTCTGTGTTATTAGAGAAAATCTAGGAAAAAAAATTTTTTTTGAATGTGGGTGTTAAAGGGTGAAAGCTAAACATAACCAGTAACAGTAAGGATGAAAAGGTCATATGGGAGATATTTAGGCAGTTCACTTGCTCATGTACTGCTATCTCAAAGTTCAGAAAGAAAGTGAGAATGAAAGTCACTCAGTCACGTCTGACTCTTTGTGACCCCATGGAAATCCCCCATGGAATCCATACAGTCCATGGAATCCTCCAGGTCAGAATACTGGAGTGGGTAGCCTTTCCCTTCTCCAGGGGATCTTCCCAACCCAGGGATCAAACCCATGTCTCCCGCATTGCAGGTAGATTCTTTACCAGCTGAGCCACAAGGGAAGCCCCATAGTTCACAGGAGCTAGATAAAGTGTGTGTAAAATGCACATACATTGCTTTTTACTATGCAGTCACTTATGATAGTTTTGTGGCACAGTCTTATAAAGGGGATAAAATTTGGAGTCAGAAGACCTGAGTTTAAGTCATGACTCTTTCACTTACTAAGTGGGACCATGAGCCTTAGTTTTCTTATCTCCATAGAGCACATGGTCAAAAAAGATAAAACTTGCAATGTACAGTTACTAAATATAGAGCTCAACCCTACTGCGGTATACTGTTTTTACACTTGCACAGCCTCCTTCCTGTTACAGTTGGTCTTTGGTTTATGTCTGTACCTGAGAGTATTCTTTCCTTCACACATTATAGATAGGTCAACTCAAACAGGATTGGACCAATGAAACAAACAAAAAAAAAAAAAAAGAGGAGGGGGACTTATTAGCTCTTGTCGACTTAGCAACTGAAGAACAAATAAAGATGTGAAGTCCATGAATAGATCTAACTTCCAGCATGGCTGAACTCAGGTGCTCAAAAACGTGTTGCAGAGAGCTGTCTTTCTCCATCTCCTGGCTTGGTTCATCATGGATCAGTTGTGCCTTGTCTGGTATCCCCAGTGGTTTCATGCTTATGTGTGTGTGTTAGTCACTCAGTCGTATCCAACTCTTTGTGATCCCATCGACTGTAGCCTGCCAGGCTCCTCTGTCCGTGGAATTCTCCAGGCAATAACAGTGGAGTGGGTAGCCATTTCCTTCTCTAGGGGATCTTCTGAAACCTGGTATCAAACCCAGGTCTGCCATATTGCAGGCAGATCCTTTACTGTCTGAGCCACCACGGAAGCCTTCATGCTTATAGTGTCACAGTTTCAAGAAGAGATTCTTTTGTTGTAAATTCTCACAAAAGTTCTAGGATATATATGCTGGCTGGGTTAACTTGCTTCCTTTTCTCATCTTTGAGCCAATCACTCTAATCTGTAGGCACAAAAGTGGCCACTTGCTTTGATTAGCTGAAGTCGGTGTCAATGATCATTCTTAGAATTTGGAGCAGGGTCAGGTGCACCCACCTTACCGGCCTCCTGAGAAACCTCAGGTCAAGAAGCAACAGTTAAAACCGGACATAGAACAACAGACTGGTTCCAAACTGGGAAAGGAGTACATCAGGTTGTATATTGTCACCCTGCTTATTTAACTTATATGCAGAGTACATCATGCAAAATGCCGGACTGGATGAAGCACAAGCTGGACTCAAAATTTCCAGGAGAAATATCAATAACATCAGATATGCAGATGACACCACCCTTATGGCTGAAAGTGAAGAGGAACTAAAGACCCTCTTGATGAAAGTGAGAGTGGAGAGTGAAATAGCTGGCTTAAAACTCAACATTCAAAAAACAAAGATCATGTCATCTGGTCCCATCACTTCATGGCAAATAGTTGGGGAAAAAATGAAAACAGGGACAGACTTAAATATTTTCTTTGGCTCCAAAATAACTGCAGATGGTGACTGCAGCCATGAAATTAAAAGATGCTTGCTCCTTGGAAGAAAAGCTATGACCAACCTAGACGGCATATTAAAGAGCAGAGACACTACCAACAAAGGTCCGTCTAGTCAAAGCTATGGTTTTCCCAGTAGTCATGTATGGATGTGAGAGTTGGACTATAAAGAAAGCTGAGTGCTGAAGAATTGATGCTTTTAAACTATGGTGTTGGAGAAGATTCTTGAGAGTCCCTTGGATTGCAAGGAGATCCAACAAATCAATGGTAAAGGAAATCAGTGCTGAATATTCATTGGAAGGATTGATGCTGAAGCTGAAACTCCAATACTTTGGCTACCTGATGTGAAGAACTGACTCATTGGAAAAGACCCTGATTCTGGGAGAGATTGAAGGTAGGAGGAGAAGGGGACAACAGAGGATGAGATGGTTGGATGGCATCGCTGATTCAATGGACATGAGTTTGAGCAAGCTCTGGGAGTTGGTGATGGACAGGGAAGCCTGGCATGCTGCAGTCCCTGGAGTCACAAAGAGTTGGACACAACTGAGCGACTGAACTGAACTGAACAGGTGCACCCACTATGAGGATGAAAAGTGAGTTGGGGTAGTTTCCCAAGGAAACATGGGGTTCTGTAATAGGAGAAGAGGAGGTGCTTGACAGAGAAAAACAATAGGTGCTTATTATAATAACTCTTCCTTTTCCTGTGTCTTTACTATTTGTTCTGACAAGAAAACATATTTACATTATGAAACATATTTACATCCTGAAACTATTACAGGAACCGGAGACCTGGTGGTTAGCCCTTGGGGAGGACCTTGACTTGAATTCAAGGATGGCTTGGTATATAAGACATTGAGTTGTGGTAGGAAGAGTAACTTGGAAATTGGAAAAGCCTCTCTCATCTACTTATCACACAGTCAGAGGGCTTTAAGAGAAAACCAAAACAACTGTATTGAGATATAGTTCACGATTCACAATTCGTTTACAATGCACAGTAGTGTTTTGTAATTCACAATCAATTTTAGAATCATCCACATACCCTTTTGCTATCATTTCTTGATACAATGATAACCAAAGCAACCAGCCTTAGCAATTGTTAGTCTACTTTTTGTTTCCCTATAGATTTTCCTATTCTGGATATTTAATATAAATGCAATAACATAATAGGTAATTTTTGTGATTAGGTCTTTCATTTATGGCAATCCAGTGGTTAGAACTCCCTGCTTTCACTGCTGAGAGCCCAGGTTCAATTCCTGGTCAGAGAACTAAGATCATACGTGCTGTGTGGCAAAAAAAAAAAAAAGTTAAAAAAAATCTCATTCATTAGTTTATGAACAAGTGGGTTGTTTCCACCTTTGGGTTATTGTTTTTGAGTGGAAATATGTTTTAATTTTTCTTGGGTACATACCTAAGGGTGGAATTTCTGGGTCAAATGGAAACTCCATGTTTCCAAAGTGGGCCGTACCACTTAACACACAGTAAGGGTGTATGAAGGTTTTGATTTCTTCACATCCTAGCCAGACCTTCTTATCATCTGTCTTTTAAAAAATTACAGCCATCTTACTAAATGTTAGGTAGTATTTCATGGTTTTGATTTGTGTTTCCCTAATGGTTAATGATGTTGAGTGTCTTTTCATGTACTTATTGGCCATTTATCTCCATTGGAAGAAAGTCTTTTCAAATATATATGATTGGCAAATATTTTTTCCCACTCTGTGGGTTGTCTTTTTACTTTCCTAGTAGTGTCCTTCGGAACAAAAATTTTAAAACTTTGGCAAAATCCAATTTATCCATTTTTCAGAGCCTGAATAAGGTGAGGAGGACAGCACTTGAGGGTGATGTGATATGGAGGATCAGAACTCACAAGGGGCCAGGAGGACATCCATGTATGAGAGTGGCCGAGCTCTGGGTGTTTGAGACCAAGATGGGAGAAAGGGATCCATGCATGGGAGCAGGTATGGGGAGTCAGAACCTGAATGAGCTGTGAGCTCACACAGCAGGCAGCTCTGTGCAGGTGAGAGCCCAGATGGAGTGAGAGGGCTTTCACACAGTGGGTGGGGTGGCCTGGCCTAGAGTACTGGGATCTAAGTGCATTGAGAAGGGTTTCTGCACAGGGAAGAAGACAGCAGAGATGATTGTATTGAGAAGGAATGATCAAATATTAGGGATAATGAGGGCCAGGTTTCTCACTATTGGAGAAAGGATTAAATTATATTAAACTAGGCTGAACCTTATGGTGACAGATTAGAATTCAAAGTATTGGTAAAAGCGCATGTTTTTTTTAAAAAATATAAATTTATTTATTTTAATTGGAGGCTAATTACTTTACAATATTGTATTGGTTTTGCCAAACATTGACATGAATTCGCCACAGGTGTACATGTGTTCCCCATCCTGAACCCCCCTCCTACCTCCCTCCCCAGCCCATCCCTCTGGGTCATCCCAGTGCACCAGCCCCGAGCACCCTGTATCATGCATTGAACCTGGACTGCTGATTCGTTTCACATATGATAATATACATGTTTCAATGCCATTCTCCCAAATCGTCCCACCCTCACCCTCACCCTCTCCCAGAGAGTCCAAACGACTGTTCTATACATCTGTGTCTCTTGCTGTCTCGCATACAGGGTTATCGTTACCATCTTTCTAAATTCCATATATATGCGTTAGTATACTGTATTGGTGTTTTTCTTTCTGGCTTACTTCACTCTGTAGGGGCTTCCCTGGTGGCTCAGAAGTTAAAGTGTCTGCCTGGAATGAGGGAGACCCAGGTTTGATTCCTGGGTCGGGAAGATCCCCTGATGAAGGAAATGGCAACCCACTCCAGTACTCTTGCCTGGAGAATCCCAGGGACAGAGGAGCCTGGCAGGCTACAGTCCATGGGGTTGCAAAGAGTTGGACACGACTGAGTGACTTCACTTTCACTTTCACTCTGTATAATAGGCTCCAGTTTCATCCACCTCATTAGAACTGATTCAAATGTATTCTTTTTAATGGCTAAATAATACTCCATTGTGTATATGTGCCACAGCATTCTTATCCATTTGTCTGCTGATGGACATCTAGGTTGCTTCCATGTCCTGGCTATTATAGACAGTGCTGCAATGAACATTGGGGTACACGTGTCTCTTTCAATTCTGGTTTCCTCGGTGTGTATGCCCAGCAGTGGGATTGCTGGATCATATGGCAGTTCTATTTCCAGTTTTTTAAGGAATCTCTACACTGTTCTCCACAGTGGCTGTACTAGTTTGCATTCCCAACAAGTGTAAGAAGGTTCCCTTTTCTCCACACCCTCTCCAGCATTTATTGCTTGTAGACTTTCAGATCGCAGCCATTCTGACTGGTGTGAAATGGTACCTCATTGTGATTTTGATTTGCATTTCTCTGATAATGAGTGATGTTGAGCATCTTTTCATGTGTTTGTTAGCCATCTGTATGTCTTCTTTGGAGAAATGTCTGTTTAGTTCTTTGGCCCATTTTTTGATTGGGTCATTTATTTTTCTGGAATTGAGCTGGAGGTGTTGCTTGTATAGTTTTGAGATTAATTCTTTGTCAATTGCTTCATTTGCTATTATTTTCTTCCATTCTGAAGGCTGTCTTTTCACCTTGCTTATAGCTTTCTTTGTTGTGCAGAAGCTTTTAATTTTAATTAGGTCCCATTTGTTTATTTTTGCTTTTATTTCCAATATTCTGGGAGGTGGGTCATAGAGGATCCTGCTGTGATGTATGTCAGAAAGTGTTTTGCCTATGTTCTCCTCTAGGAGTTTTATAGTTTCTGGTCTTACGTTTAGATCTTTAATCCATTTTGAGTTTATTTTTGTGTATGGTGTTAGAAAGTGTTCTAGTTTCATTTTCTTATAAGTGGTTGACCAGTTTTCCCAGCACCACTTGTTAAAGAGATTGTCTTTTCTCCATTGTATATTCTTGCCTCCTTTGTGAAAGATAAGGTGTCCATAGGTGTGTGGATTTGTCTCTGGGCTTTCTATTTTGTTCCATCGATCTATATTTCTGTCTTTGTGCCAGTACCATACTGTCTTGATAACTGTGGCTTTGTAGTAGAGCTTGAAGTCAGGCTGGTTGATTCCTCCAGTTCCATTCTTCTTTCTCAAGATTGCATTGGCTATTCGAGGTTTTTTGTATTTCCATACCAATTGTGAAATTATTTGTTCTAGCTCTGTGAAGAATACCCTTGGTAGCTTGATAGGGATTGCATTGAATCTGTAGATTGCTTTGGGTAGTATACTCATTTTCACTATATTGATTCTTCCTATCCATGAACACGGTATATTTCTCCATCTATTAGTGTCCTCTTTGATTTCTTTCACCAGTGTTTTATAGTTTTCTATATATAGGTCTTTTGTTTCTTTAGGTAGATATATTCCTA
>NW_011494460.1:700409-701086 GCF_000754665.1 Bison bison bison | reverse complement strand
GTGTCCTCTTTGATTTCTTTCACCAGTGTTTTATAGTTTTCTATATATAGGTCTTTTGTTTCTTTAGGTAGATATATTCCTAAGTATTTTATTCTTTTCATTGCAATGGTGAATGGAATTGTTTCCTTAATTTCTCTATTTTCTCATTATTAGTGTATAGGAATGCAAGGGATTTCTTTTTTTTTTTTTTTCGGTTTATACATTTTTATTGCTGAAAAGAGCATTGGAAACGTGTTACTCTAATCTTAATCATTTTATAGTAAGAAAACCAAACCTCAGAGAAGCAAAATGAAGGAAGGAAGAAAATTTCTTTGGCAGCAGATTTACAGATGAAAGAGTTGAAGAATATTTTGTATCCATTTCAGACACTAATTTTTTGTACTTACATTAGAAAAACATATGAATATCTGAAAAGATTTAACATAAGCCTTTTAAGTGACATAAATTTATAGGAATATAAAGTTTCTGTCTTGGTATTTTTAGGACTATTTGAAGAAGTGAAAAGGATCTGTTAAAAATATAGGGTTAAAAGTTTTGGTTAGAGTTGCTAGTCTTAAGAATTGTTCACAAAAAATTACAAAAAAATATCTGAGTTTGACTTTTTGTTAAGATTACACATACAAGTGATACCACACAATTTTTATCTTTCTCTGTCTGGAGTATTTCACTCAGGATAA
>NW_011494460.1:699758-700049 GCF_000754665.1 Bison bison bison | reverse complement strand
TAATCCAGTGGAGTTTTTTTTTTTTTTTCTAAAAAACTACCATTTAATAGAAAAACTTGTAATCATTTTTTAAAGTCCACATGCATATCAGGATTATCTTGAAATTTTTTTTTTTTTTCTCCCAAATCTTCCCACCCTCTCCCTCTCCCACAGAGTCCATAAGACTGTTCTATACATCAGTGTCTCTTTTGCTGTCTCGTATACAGGGTTATCGTTACCATCTTTCTAAATTCCATATATATGCGTTAGTATACTGTATTGGTGTTTTTCCTTCTGGCTTACTTCACTCTG
>NW_011494460.1:685424-698627 GCF_000754665.1 Bison bison bison | reverse complement strand
TGCGTGGATTTATCTCTGGGCTTTCTATTTTGTTCCATTGATCTATATTTCTGTCTTTGTGCCAGTACCATACTGTCTTGATAACTGTGGCTTTGTAGTAGAGCCTGAAGTCAGGTAGGTTGATTCCTCCAGTTCCATTTTTCTTTCTCAAGATCGCTTTAGCTATTCGAGGTTTTTTGTATTTCCATACAAATTGTGAAATTATTTGTTCTAGCTCTGTGAAGAATACTGTTGGTAGCTTGATAGGGATTGCATTGAATCTGTAGATTGCTTTGGGTAGTATACTCATTTTCACTATATTGATTCTTCCTATCCATGAACACGGTATATTTCTCCATCTATTAGTGTCCTCTTTGATTTCTTTCACCAGTGTTTTATAGTTTTCTATATATAGGTCTTTAGTTTCTTTAGGTAGATATATTCCTAAGTATTTTATTCTTTTCCTTGCAATGGTGAATGGAATTGTTTCCTTAATTTCTCTATTTTCTCATTATTAGTGTATAGGAATGCAAGGGATTTCTGTGCATTGATTTTACATCCTGAAACTTTACTATATTCATTGATCAGCTCTAGTAATTTTCTGGTGGAGTCTTCAGGGTTTTCTATGTAGAGGATCATGTCATCTGCAAACAGTGAGGGTTTTACTTCTTCTTTTCCAATTTGGATTCCTTTTATTTCTTTTCTGCTCTGATTGCTGTGGCCAAAACTTCCAAAACTATGTTGAATAGTAGTGGTGAGAGGGCACTCTTGTCTTGTTCCTGACTTAAGGGGGAATGCTTTCAATTTTTCACCATTGAGGATAATGTTTGCTGTGGCTTTGTCATATATAGCTTTATTATGTTGAGGTATGTTCCTTCTATTCCTGCCTCCTGTAGGGTTTTTATCATAAATGGATGTTGAATTTTGTCAAAGGCTTTCTCTGCATCTATTGAGATAATCATATAGCTTTTATTTTTCAATTTGTTAATGTGGTGTATTACATTGATTTATTTGTGGATATTGAAGAATGCTTGCATCCCTGGGATAAAGCCCACTTGGTCATGATGTATGATCTTTTTAATGTGTTGTTGGATTCTGTTTGCTAGAATTTTGTTAAGGATTTTTGCATCTATGTTCATCAGTGATATTGGTCTGTAGTTTTCTTTTTTTGTGGCATCTTTGTCAGGTTTAGTATTACGGTGATGGTGGCCTCATAGAATGAGTTTGGAAGTTTACCTTCCTCTGCAATTTTCTGGAAGAGTTTGAGTAGGATAGGTGTTAGTTCTTCTCTAAATTTTTGGTAGAATTCAGCTGTGAAGCCGTCTGGTCCTGGGCTTTTGTTTGCTGGAAGATTTCTGATCACAGTTTCAATTTCCATGCTTGTGATGGGTCTGTTAAGATTTTCTATTTCTTCCTGGTTCAGTTTTGGAAAGTTGTACTTTTATAAGAATTTGTCCATTTCTTCCAAGTTGTCCATTTTTTTGGCATATAATTGCTGATAGTAGTCTCTCATGATCCTTTGTATTTCTGTGTTGTCTGTTGTAATCCCTCCATTTCCATTTCTAATTTTATTGATTTGATTTTTCTCCTTTTGTTTCTTGATGAGTCTGGCTAATGGTTGGTCAATTTTATTTATCTTCTCAAAGAACCAGCTTTTGGTTTTGTTGATTTTTGCTATGGTCTCTTTTGTTTCTTTTGCATTTATTTCTGCCCTAATTTTTAAGATTTCTTTCCTTCTACTAACCCTGGGGTTCTTCATTTCTTCCTTTTCTAGTTGCTTTAGGTGTAGAGTTAGGTTATTTATTTGACTTTTTTCTTGTTTCTTGAGGTATACCTGTATTGCTATGAACCTTCCCCTTAGCACTGCTTTTACAGTGTCCCACAGGTTTTGGGTTGTTGTGTTTTCATTTTCATTCATTTCTATGCATATTTTGATTTCTTTTTTGATTTCTTCTGTGATTTGTTGGTTATTTAGCAGCATGTTGTTCAGCCTCCGTATGTTGAAAATTTTAATAGTTTTTCTCCTGTAATTGAGATCTAATCTTACTGCATTGTGGTCAGAAAAGATGCTTGGAATGATTTCAGTTTTTTTGAATTTACCAAGGCTAGATTTATGGCCCAGGATGTGACCTATCCTGGAGAAGGTTCCATGTGCACTTGAGAAAAAGGTGAAATTCATTGTTTTGGGGTGAAACGTCCTATAGATATCAGTTAGGTCTAACTGGTCTATTGTATCATTTAAAGTTTGTGTTTCTTTGTTAATTTTCTGTTTAGTTGATCTATCCATAGGTACGAGTGGGGTATTAAAGTCTCCCACTATTATTGTGTTATTGTTAATTTCCCCTTTCATACTTGTTAGCATTTGTCTTACATATTGTGGTGCTCTTATGTTGGGTACATATATATTTATAATTGTTATATCTTCTTCTTGGATTGATCATTATGTAGTGTCCTTCTTCGTCTCTTTTCACAGCCTTTGTTTTAAAGTCTATTTTATCTGATATGAGTATTGCTACTCCTGCTTTCTTTTGGTCTCTATTTGCATGGAATATCTTTTTCCAGCCCTTCACTTTCAGTCTGTATGTGTCCCTTGTTTCAAGGTGGGTCTCTTGCAGACAACATATAGAGGGGTCTTGTTTTTATATCCATTCAGCCAGTCTTTGTCTTTTGGCTGGGGCATTCAACTCGTTTACATTTAAGGTAATTATTGATAAGTATGATCCCGTTGCCATTTACTTTATTGTTTGGGGTTCGAGTTTATACACCCTTTCTGTGTATCCTGTCTAGAGAAGATCCTTTAGCATTTGTTGGAGAGCTGGTTTGGCAGTGCTGAATTCTCTCAGCTTTTGCTTTTCTGTAAAGCTTTTGATTTCTCCTTCATATTTGAATGAAATCCTTGCTGGGTAGAGTAATCTGGGCTGTAGGTTATTTTCTTTCATCACTTTAAGTATGTCCTGCCATTCTCTCCTGGCCTGAAGAGTTTCTATTGAAAGATCAGCTGTTGTCCTTATGAGAATCCCCTTGTATGTTATTTGTTGTTTTTCCCTTGCTGCTTTTAATATTTGTTCTTTGTGTGTGATCTTTGTTAATTTGATTAATATGTGTCTTGGGGTGTTTCACCTTGGGTTTATCCTGTTTGGGACTCTCTGGGTTTCTTGGACTTGGGTGATTATTTCCATCCCCATTTTAGAGAAGTTTTCAACTATTATCTCAAGTATTTTCTCATGGTCTTTCCTTTTGTCTTCTTCTTCTGGGACTCCTATAATTCGAATGTTGGGGCGTTTAACATTGTCCCAGAGGTCTCTGAGATTGTCCTCATTTCTTTTAATTCGTTTTTCTTTTTTCCTCTGTTTCATTTATTTCAACCATTCAATCTTATACCTCACTTATCCCATCTTCTGCCTCCGTTATTCTACTGTTGGTTCCCTCCAGAGTCTTTCTGATATCATTTAGTTTGAGTGAACTCCGGGAGTTGGTGATGGACAGGGAGGCCTGGTGTGCTGCAATTCATGGGGTCACAAAGAGTCGGACATGACTGAGCTACTGAACTGAACTGATTGCATTATTCATTATACATAGACTCTTTTTTATTTCTTCTAGGTCCTTGTTAAACCTTTCTTGCATCTTCTCAATCCTTGTCTCCAGGCTATTTATCTGTAACTCTATTTTGTTTTCAAGATTTTGGATCATTTTCACTATCATTATTTGGAATTATTTATCAGGTAGATTCCCTATCTCTTCCTCTTTTGTTTGGTTTGGTGGGCGTTTATCCTGTTCCTTTACCTGCTGGGTATTTCTCTGCCTTTTCATCTTGTTTATATTGCTGTGTTTGGGGTGGCCTTTATGTATTCTGGCAGTCTGTGGAGTTCTCTTTATTGTGGAGTTTCCTCTCTGTGGGTGGGGTTGGATTGGTGGCTTGTCAAGGTTTCCTGGTTAGGGAAGCTTGTGTTGGTGTTCTGGTGGGCGGAGCTGGATTTCTTCTCTCTGGAGTGCAATGAAGTGTCCAGTAATGAGTTATGAGATGTCAGTGGGTTTGGTGTGACTTTGGGCAGCCTGTATATTGAAGCTCAGGGCTATGTTCCTGTGTTGCTGGAGAATTTGCGTGGTGTGTCTTGCTCTGGAACTTGTTGGCCCTTGGGTGGTGCTTGGTTTCAGTGTAGGTATGGAGGCTTTGATGAGCTCCTATCGATTAATGTTCCCTGGAGTCAGGAATAGGTGTTCTCAGGATTTGAACCTAAGCCTCCTGCCTCTGGTTTTCAGTCTTATTCTTACAGTAGCCTCAAGACTTCTCCATTTATACAGCACCAATGATAAAACATATAGGTTAAAGATGAAAAGTTTCTCCACAGTGAGGGACACCCAGAGAGGTTCACAGAGTTACATGGAGAAGAGAAGAGGGAGGAGGGAGATAGAGGTGACCAGGAGGAGAAGAGGGGGAATCAAAAGAGGAGAGAGCAAGCTAGCCAGTAATCACTTCCCTATTGACTCTCCACAGTCTGGATCCCTCAGAGATGTTCACGGAGTTACACAGAGGAGAGAAGAGGAACGAAGGAGACAGAGGTGGCCAGGAGGATAAAGGGGGAATCAAAAGGAGCAAGACAGATCCAGCCAGTAATCAGTTCCCTAAGTATTCTCCACAGCCCGGAGCATACAAAGAGATTCACAGAGTTGAGTAGAGAAGAGAAGGGGGAAGGAGAGGCGACCTGGTGGAGAAAAAGGAGAGTCAAAAGGGGAGAGAGCAGTCAAGCCAGTAATCTCGCTCCCAAGTAAAAATGGGTACTGAAGATTGGGTTCTTAAAGGTACAAAATTGATAACAAATACCAAAAAGCAAAGATTAAAAATCCAGAGTAGAGGTTAGACTCACAAAAATACACTATTAAAAAAACAAAGCAAAATCAACAAAAATTATAAAATAGATATATGAAGTTTGCTTTAAAAATAGGGTGTTTTTTTTCCAAGGTAATAGTAGGTTATAAAAATGAAAATTAAAGGAGTATTAATTAAAGGACTAAATACTAATACTAAAGTATTAATTAAAGTATTAAAGGACTTAAAAATTAAAAAAAAAATTTTTTTTTAATTTAACAAATGATAATAGCAAACTATATCTAGGACTTTCTCTGGTGTTGTTGTGGACAGTGTGGGGTCAGTTCATTTTCAGATAGTTCCTTGATCTGGCTTATACTTCTTGAGATCTATAGGCCCCTTCCTATGTAGTCAGTGCTAACTTCAGGGTTTTAATCTATTGCACCTTCCAAGGCGGTTCCCTCTGTTTGTTTTAGCTTCTGTTTGTTGGTCTCTTCAGTGTCTAATTTCCACCCTGACACAAGGGGGTGGTGGTGGTCACTTTTTTAGGCTCACTTGTTCAGTCGTGCTGTGGGAAGGGAGGAACACTGCAAACAAATAACACTGGCGTGTGCTCACAGTGTCTCAGCCATACTGGGTTTACCCCTGCTCAGTGTGTGTGCTTTCCCTGTCTACACTGCTTAGGCTCTAGGTTGCTCTGCCGGGAACTGTCTGAGGCCGGCCCTGGGTTGTATGCACTTCCCAGGTCTAAGCTGCTCAGGTTCAGGTACTCGGATAGTCCTTAGAGGTGCAGACTCGGTTGGGCTTGCATTTTGTGCCCTTCCCAGGTCCAAGCAGCTCAGGTGACCAGGTGCTTGGCGAGCACAGTCACCCCCAGTTGAAGGCTGGGACTTATCATCTCTCCGTTCCTGTCGCTTGGTTTTCTGGGTGTACAACCAGCACACTACCGTGTGTCTCTTGTGGGGAGCTGATCTCTGGCTGCAACCCTCCTGGTGGATGTGGACTGTCCAGAATCCCAAGAAGTCTTGGTTAGCAACGAAGCCTGCTTGCAGTTTGGTAGATGATGCCTCTCTGGGGCCATGATTACCCTCTTCTGGCTATGGCTTCCCTCGCCTGCCTGTCTTTGGCAGGGGATGGGCCAGTCCGCAGCCGGCTAGCTCTGCTCAGCCCTTTGTTCTGTTAGCGGGCCTGGCGGTGTCTTAGGTTAGGGCTTTTCGCGGGATAGCTATCCCACAGTCTGGTTTGCTAGCCCAAGTTAGTTCCCTCAGATTGCCCTCGGGGCATTCAGGCCTGGTCCTTACTCTAAGCAATGCAGCTCGTGCCTCCCTGCCCAGCCCCTGCTTGCTAGTGGCGGATGCGGGCTTCTGTGCTGCTTCTCTGCTGGGAGTTACTGTTGGGCATGTAATTGTGGGTTTTAATTATTTATGTATTTTTCCTCCCGGTTATGTTGCCCTCTGAGGTTCCAAGGCTCGCCACAGACTTGCCAGTGAGAGTGTCTCCTGGTGTTTGGAAACCTCTCTTTTAAGACTCCCTTCCCGGGATGGAGCTCTGTCCCTATCTCTTTTGTCTCTCTTTTTATCTTTTATATTTTTTCCTACCTCCTTTTGAAGACAATGGGCTGCTTTTCTGGGTACCTGATGTCCTCTGCCAGCATTCAGAAGTTGTTTTGTGGAATTTACTCAGCATTCAAATGTTCTTTTGATGAATTTGTTGGGGAGAAAGTGGTCTCCCTGTCCTCTTCCTCTGCCATCTTAGGACCGCCCCCTGGTTTTTAATGTAGAGAGATATAGACACGCAGATGTGATGTACCCAGTAATACACGCATTTATGAGTATGTGTTCATAAATACAGGTCCATATATACATAAATGCATGTATACATGCTTGTATTGATTAGCTCTGTCCTCTGAAAGAAACTGGGAGTAGAGACATCTCAATAGCATCGAGCAAAACTGGTACCAGACAGTGATTTCTAAATACAGTTTTGACAGCAGCCAAAGCATGCGGGTCATAGATGAAGGGAGGCATTGACTGTTGGGAGACTCGTCCATTCCTGGAGGGCAGAGTGAGGAGCCACTAAGAGTGAGAGCACAGGGGTGGGTAGTGGTTTGGGGAACCAAGCTGTGGGTCCACACCAAGAATGACCAAGATTTGCTAACTAAGCAATGTATCAGAATCAGTTCCCTTAACATTTCTGAGCCTCAGCTCATTTGTAAACAGGGCAGTACAAGGGTTTCCCTGGTGGCTCAGCAGTAAAGAGTCTGCCTGCAATGCAGGAGACACAAGAGATACTGGTTTGACCCCTGGGTTGGGAAGATCCTCTGGAGAAGGAAATGGCAACCCACTCCAGTATTCTTGCCTGGAAAATCCCATGTACAGAAGAGCCTGGTGGGCTACTGTCTGGGTGTTGCAGAGTTGGACACGACTGAGTGACTGATACATACACAAGGTAGAAAGGGACAATTAAGTCAAATACTTGGCATGTTATGAGCACTCGGTATTCTGAGCATTTAGTATTCTTCCTGGGAACACCAGTGAGGCATGTTGCGGCAGCAACAATCAAAGGAATAAACAAAAATAAAAACTCTGTGAAAACTTTCCAAAATCTTCATCTCGGCTCAGAGACCAGGAATTTGGTGGAGTTCCAGGGGCTTTCCAGTCTCCCATAGACCAGCCTTAAAATTAATATGTAACATTTTTGTGTTAATTAAGCCTATTAATAAAATCTGTGCTAAGAGATTTGACTTGGGTGTTGGATAGTGCCAAGAGTGGGGTTGGATGGGGTGGCACTAGAGGAATTATGCCACTTTGATTTTGTTTCACAAAACTAATAAGCTGAGGAAATTCCTATGAAAAGAGGCTGCCACTGGGATCTCATTCCTGCTCAAATCAGTCTTCGAAATTTCCTCCCTCTCTCAACAGCACTTACATCCTATGAGTCACTAGGACTTCCTTCCCCATTTCTCACAGCTGTTCTGTTTCTCTTCACCTCCCCTCTTTGGTTCCAGTCCTCAGTTCTGACTTGGTTAACTTGTGAAAAAGTTTCTAACTGGTCTTCCTGCTCCGTTTTTTTTTTTTTTTTTTGGCTGTATTCTGTGGCATGTGGAATTTTTATTCCCCAACCAGGAATTGAACCTACACCGCTTACAGTGGAAGCCCAGATTCTTAACCACTGGATTGGCAGGAAAGCCCCTTTGCCCCTAGTTTTGATGTTCTCCAAACCATTCTCCATTCTGCCATGTAGTGATTTCCATGGGCATGATTATGTCATGCCCACAAAACTCCCCGAATCCTATTTCTTCCAGGATAAAATTTTGTACATCTTAGATATCATTCAAGGACCTCCTGTCATACAATCAGCAAAAACGAATAGAGGCAATATATTCCCAATCCCTCGGGATTTGTTTTCACATTTCTACCTAAACTTTTTACCTAAGCCTTCCTTTTCTTTTTTGCAATAACAGTTTCTTTTTACCTGTTAAAATATTTTAAATCACAGTTTAAAATGCCCATAGAAAAACAAGAGTCTAAAAAAAAAAGAAAAGAAAAACAGTCTAAAAGATTGCTCTGTAGACATTAGTCCCCTGCCATTTCCCCTCTTCTCAGAGGTTACAACTTTCACTCTCGATTATTTTCACATATTCCTCATATCTCTAAATACAATGCTTATGTTACTACTCAATTTTAAAATTTAAACTTTCCAGTCCTGAAGATGTTGCTCTTTCATACATACACACATACTCACACGTCTTTCCTGTGCACCCATCTTGCCAGTATACCATAACTTTGCACAAATAAGTGTTCATGCAAATACTAATCCAATCTGAGACACGTGGTATATTATAACAACTTTCCCTTTTCTGCTTAATCCCCCCATTTCCTTAATTTTCTGTCAGTTTTATAAAACTCCTTGCACCATATTCAGAGACATCATTAAAAAAAAATAATTTCATCTCCTTCTGCTGTGCATCTTGTAGAGGTGCCCTTGGGCTTCCCTAGTGGCTCAGATGGTAAAGAACCTGGGTTCGATCCCTGGGTTGGGAAAATCCCCCTGGAGAAGGAAATGGCTACCCACTCCAGTATTCTTGCCTGGAGAATCCCATGGACAGAGGAGCCTGGAGGGCTATAGTCCATAAGGTTGCAAAGAGTTGGATACGACCAAGTGACTAACACTTTTCCTACTTTGGAGGTGCCTTCAAAATTTGCCCACAGTTATTATGGGTTCTCTCTTCACTTCTCAAGATGGAGGTTTTATCTACTGGATCCCATATTTTCTTCTTTTCTGGTTTACTCCCTCATTTTGGAAAAGCACATTCTTTCTAGTTTCCTAGAGAGAATTCAGTGTATATATATTTTTTGAGACCTTGTGTGTACTAAAATATTCTCATTCTGCTTTCATACTTGAATGATAATTTGGCTGAGCAGAAAATTTTGTACTGAAAAATATTTTCCTTCACAATCTCATCATCTGGCTTTCAGGGTTGTTGCTGAGAAGTCTGATTCCATTCTGACTCTTGATTCTGAATGTAGGATCAATTAACTTGCCTTTGAAGCCTTAATTCTCACCATATCCTCTGCTTCAGTTAGGATGCCTTCAGCAGCAAGAGAATGAAAATCAACTCCAGGTGGCTTAAAAAAATAAGAAAATATATCTCATATAAGAAGTCCAAAGTAGGATGGCTCCCAGGACAGTTAATTCAGTGATAAGTGGCATTATTGTTCATCTTTCCAATTTCTAGCTTTTCCCTTTTTGCTATTTTCCTTGCATTATTTACTCTCAGGGTTATGAAATGGCTGCAGCAATTCTCAGTGTATCAAACATCCAGACACCAAAGGGTGTAACGGAGATAAAATAATCTCTTCATAATCTATCTTTTCTAGGAGTGAAGAGACCTTTTCCAAAAACTCCTAGTCCATTTTACTTCATGTTTCATTGGTGAGACTGCATCACCTACTCAAGCCCAAATCTATCAGTAATAAAGGGAATGGTATTACCTGGATTGGTGGCTTCCCGGGTGGCTCAGATGCAATGCGTCTGCCTGCAATGTGGGAGATTTGGGGTTCGATCCCTGGGTTGGGAAGATCCCCTGATGAAGGAAATGGCAACCCACTCCAGTACTCTTGCCTGGAAAATCCCATGGACAGAGGAGCCTGGTAGGTTTACAGTCCATGGGGTCACAAAGAGTTGGACATGACTGAGCGACTTCACTTCACTTTCATTCTCAGGATTAGGGAGTAGCCAGCATCCATGCAGGGGCTTCCCAGGTGGCTCGGTGGTAAAGAATCAGCCTGCCAAGGAGACACGGGTTCCATCCCTGGGTCAGAAGATCCCCTGGAGAAGGAAATGCCAACTCACTCCAGTATTCTTGCCTGGGAAATCCCATGGACAGAGGAGCCTGGTGGGCTACCATCCCTGGGGTTGCAAAAGAGTCGGACATGACTTAGTGACTAAATAGCAGCAGTATCCACACAAGCACATGACCAAGTGGAGGAGGGTAGATGCCTGGACAGAACTGGAGCTGTATTAGCAATGAAGAAGTTGGAAGGTCATCCACGTCTACTGCACTCCTGGACATACTTTGCTACATTGATCCTGACTTTACTACAGTTCCTTTGATGCTTGTATTTTTAGGCTCTGACTTTGAACTGGCTTCTGTTGTTTCTGTCACTGTCTATAGAATGTTGAAGAGTTGGTTTGATTTTTGAAGTCTTCCTAGGAAGTCATTTATCTCTGTGCCTTTGACTGGCATCAGATTAACCTTGTATCTCCTATCATTAAAGTGAGGATGTTGGTACTGGGTGCTCCGCTGTTCACTGAGATTGGGCCCTGGCTGCAGGTTTGTGCTGAAGCTCTGCTCACCTACTTCCATCACCACCAAGGCTAATCGGTCCAAGGAAAGGACACTGAACCTAAGTTAAACCCATCAGATTCTCTCTGTATTTGGTATTAGAACTGAAAGAAAGACAGCCTCCATTTGCTTCCAACTTTAACTTCAAACTTCAAGAGAGGCAGCTGTATTCTATCTTGTGCTTTGAAGACTAGAAAAATCAGCTTGCAGGAAAGAGTGCAAATGCAGAGAGAAGCAGAAATGAGATACAGTGCAGTGCTCCTGGCTTTCCACCGCTTGATTTCAGGCTCCGCCCAAGGGCTGGCTGCATTCCTACCCTGGGGTCTCATGAGATAAGCCAGTATCACCATGCTCCTTCAATTTAATCTAGTTCCTTGGAAGTTCTATTTTTAACCAAATTACAACTAAAGAGATTATGACCAGTCCTTCTGGACTAAGGCTATAAAATTTCAGAGCTTGTGACTTTATCATGTGACTCAGGGCCTCCTTCTGTCTTATCATCAGGTTTTATTTATTGGTGTACCTTGTGGGGCTTCCCAGGTGGCTCAGTAGGTAAAGAATCTGCCTGCCAATGCAGGAGATGCAGGAGACGGGGGTTTGATCCCCAGGTCGGGAAGATCCCCTGGAGGAGAAAATGGCAACCCACTATAGTATTCTTGCCTGGGAAAGCCCATGGACGTAGGAGCCTGTCAGGCTATAGTCCATGGGGTCACAAAGAGTTGGATGCTACTGAGCACGCAGGCATGCATGTACATTATGGGGAATCTGGTGGGGTTGGAAAGAGGATCTGAGCTGTTGTAAGCTCAGGTAGAGAGGGTGTGTGTTTGATTCATGCAGAGACTAGAAGGATGTTTCACTGTTCTTTCATGTGGCATACAGTAAACATTAGTAAATATTTGAACAGATGAGCATTCTGACACCTCATAAGTCTAAAAGATTTAATTTTAAATTTTAAAGTGATTAAATTTTAAAGTGATTCTTAATAGCTGCTGCTATTAAACACCATTTAAAAACTCAGCAGTTCAGTTGCTCAGTCGTGTCTGACTCTTTGTGACCCCATGGACTGCAGTGCGCCAGGCTTCCCAGTCCATCACTAACTCCCAGAGCTTGCTCAAACTCATGTCCATTGAGTTGGTGATGCCATCCAACCATCTCATCCTCTGTCGTCCCCTTCTCCTCTCACCTTCAATCTTTCCCAGCATCTGGGTCTTTTCTAATGAGTCGACTCTTCCAATCAGGTGGCCAAAGTACTGGAGCTTCAGCTTCAGCATCAGTCCTTCCAATGAATATTCAGCACTGATTTTCTTTAGGATGGACTGGTTTGATCTCCTTGCAGTCCAAGGGACTCTCAAGAGTCTTCTCCAACACCACAGTTCAAAAGCATCAATTCTTTGATGCTCAGCCTTCTTTATGGTCCAACTCTCACATCCATACATGACTACTGGATAAGCCATAGCTCTGACTAGATGGACCTTTGTTGACAAAGTAATGTCTCTGTATTTTAATATGCTGTCTAGGTTGGCCATAGCTTTTATTCCATGGAGCAAGCATCTTTTAATTTCATGGCTGCAGTCACTGTCCTCAGTGATTTTGGAACCCAAGAAAATAAAGTCTGTCATTGTTTCCCCATCTATTTGCCATGAAATGATGGGACCAGATGCCACAATCTTCATTTTTTGAATGTTGAGTTTTAAACCAGCTTTTTCACTCTCCTCTTTCACTTTCATCAAGAGGCTCTTTAGTTCCTTTTTGCTTTCTGCCATAAGGGTGGTGTCATCTGCATATCTGAGGTTATTGTTATTTCTCCTGGCAATCTTGATTCCAGCTTGTGCTTCATCCAGCCTGGCATTTCACATGATGTACACTGCATATGAGCTTCCCTGGTGGCTCAGATGGTAAAGTGTCTGCCTGCAATGTGGGAGACCTGCGTTCTATCCCTGGGTTGGGAAGATCTCCTGGAGAAGGAAATGGCAACCCACTCCAGTATTCCTGCCCGGAGAATCCCATGGACAGAGGAGCCTGGTAGGCTACAGTTCATGGGGTTGCAAAGAGTCAGATACGACTGAGCGACTTCACTTCACTTCACACTGCATATGAGTTAAACAAGCAGGGTGACAATATACAGTCTTGATGTACTCCTTTCCCAGTTTGGAACCAGTCTGTTGTTCCATGTCTGCTTCTAACTGTTGCTTCTTGACCTGCATACAGATTTCTCAGGAGGAATTTTCCACAGTTTGTTGTGATCCACGTAGTCAAAGGCTTTAGCATAGTCAATGAAGCAGAAGTAGATGTTTTTCTGGAATTCTCTTGCTTTTTCTATTATCCAATGGATGTTTGCAATTTGATCTCTGGTTTCTCTGCCTTTTCTAAATCCAGCTTGAACACCTGGAAGTTCTTGGTTCCCATACTGTTGAAGTCTTGCTTGGAGAATTTTGAGCATTACTTTGCTAGCATGTGGAGATGAATGCAATTGTGTGGTAGTTTGGACATTCTTTGTCATTGCTTTTCTTTGGGATTGGAATGAAAACTGACCTTTTCCAGTCCTGTGGCCTCTGCTGAGTTTTCCAAA
>NW_011494460.1:679548-685324 GCF_000754665.1 Bison bison bison | reverse complement strand
TTCTGCTTCTGTTAGGTCCATACCATTTCTGTCCTTTATTGAGTGCATCTTTGCATGAAATGTTCCCTTGGTATCTCTAATTTTCTTGAAGAGATCTCTAGTCTTTCCCATTCTATTGTTTTCCTCTATTTTTTTGCATGGATCCCTTATCTCATATCCGACTCTCTGTGATTCCATGGACTGTAGCCCACCAGGCTCCTCTGTCCATGGGATTCTCCAGGCAAGAAAACTAGAGTGGGTTGCCATGCCCTCCTCTAGGGGATCTTCCCGAACCAGGGATTGAACCCACGTCTCTTCTGTCTCCTCCATTGGCAGGTGGGTTCTTTAGCACTAGCACCACGTGGGAAGCCTGTAGAAGTCATCATACCTTCTATAATAAATCCTCAGTAGATATTTACTAAATGAATTATTTTTAGTTCATGGAAAGAAAAGAAAACAAAGACTTCTCTAGTGGTTCAGTGGTTAAGACTCTGCCCTGCCAATGCAGATTTGATCCCTTGTTGGGGAGCTAAGATTGTGTATGCTGCATGGTGTGGCCTAAAATTTTTTTTAGAAGAATACAAAATTTAAAAAAGGAAAGAAAAAGAAGGAAGAAACTATTTCTGACATTGAACTGTTCCAATTCTCTTCTGCATAATTTTGGCTAAGAGGAAAAGGTGCTTTCCAATGTCTTCTTTCTTATTTCTTAAAATAATTCCACAGGAATATTCCTTTAAAAAAAGGAAAAAAAGTCACGGTTGAAATAGCGAAATGAAAGTAGCTTGCTTAAGATCCCAGGGCAAGAGAGGAAGTAAGCCAAAATTAGAACTTGTATTTATGTTCTCCCTAACTACAACTTAAGTCTACTTAGCAACCCGTTGAGTTTTATCTCCCGTTCTTTATCAAACCCACTTTTGTTCAGCACCACCTCTTCTGCCCCTTGCCCATGTACACATGTGAATTCATCCAAACACCAGCACTAAATAATATAGTATTATATTAGCCAAAAAGCTTGTTCGGGTTTTTCCATACACTGGTATGAAAAACTCAAGTGAATTTTTTGGCCAACCCAACCCTTGTTGTGGAGAAGGCAATGGCAAGCCACTCCAGTACTCTTGCCTAGAAAATCTCATGGACGGAGGAGCCTAGTAGGAGCTGCAGTCCATGGGGTCACAGAGTTGGACACAACTGAGTGACTTCACTTTCACTTTTCACTTTCACGCATTGGAGAAGGAAATGGCAACCCACTTCAGTGTTCTTGCCTGGAGAATCTCAGGGACGGGGAAGCCTGGTGGGCTGCCATCTATGGGGTCGCACAGAGTCGGACACGACTGAAGCGATTTAGCAGCAATCCTTGTTGAAAGTATTGCTCTCCAAAGGGGAATACATTCAAGTCAATGGGTATTTATTGAGCATCTTGATATAAGAAAACTTCTGCAGGCCAAGTATGATGAATAAGAGGGAAAATACAGTGTGGTGTTCCTGCTGGAGAAACTGGACAAAAAAATCTTTGAAGTGGAACCATTCTTGGTTTGGGGGCTTCCTTGGTGGCTCAGATGGTAAAGGATCTGCCTGCAGTGCAGAAGGCTGGGTTCGATCCCTGGGTTGGGAAGATCCTCTGGAGAAAGAAATGGCTACCCACTCCAGTATTCTTGCCTGGAGAATTCCATGGACAGAGGAGCCTGGCAGGCTACACTTTATGGTGTTACAAAGAGTTGGACGTGATTGAGCAACTAACACTTTCATTGTTGGTTTACTCAATTCTTATTCTTAGTACCTTGTCTTTTTCTCATTCATTATTTGAGCCTTGGGGCTGTGGTTTTATGAAAATACACCCAAAGTAGCTTAAGAAGATTCAGCAGAAATAGGTTTTCCAGCCAGTGGCACCTCTAAGAGAACATTTTGTTATTCCCTGGGCAGGTGGTTCTTAAAGTCTGCCAGTACACCTTTAACTGGGAAGCTTCTTTAAAATGCAGATGGCTGGGTTTCCTTTCTCACTTTCCCCCTCTAACTCTGCCCCTGCAGATTGACCATTCAGGATATCCATGAAATTTGTGTTTTTCCCAAGACACCAGGTGCTTATCTGACACAATGGTCTTCAGGCCAGTTTTGGAGACATGTCCAAAAGCACCCAATGGAGAATCGCCTGGAGACTTATTTTTGAAAAGCTAATTCTTGATTCCTCACCCCTGGAGCATCTGAATTAGAATTTTGGTAACAAGGTCTGAGACTATGCCTGTTAAATTAATTCTTCACTTGATTGTTTTGGGTTCACAGATTCCCCCTTTGAGAAGTATTGTGAGACCAAGTTTAAAGCCCAGTTTAGACACAAAGCCCTCTGAAGACAGAAACAGAAACATGGGAAGCCCTTCCTCTCTAATAAACATTGATTTTGGATTCATCCTTCTTAACTCTGTTCCCAGCTTATTGCTGACTGGAGCCTTTCCTGGGAAATGGTTGGGCCTTTAAGGTCAGGTGGGGTGGTCAGGACTTCTGGGATGGTCAGGACTGCTGGAGTAGTCAGCTGATGGGTCCATCCCAGCCAGCCCTGATTTGCAGACCAGATATTCTCTGCAGGCCCATCAAACAGCAATGGGAACCTCAGAAGCTTAGTGGGTGCTGGGAACTGCCTTCCTGGATAATGGGGGTGGTGGTCTTTCTGGGGCCAAGTTCAGGTCAGCCTCCCACCCTCCCTGGTATCGCCCATTCCCAAAGCTGTGTCACAAGCCAGTCTTGTAAAAAATAACTCTCATTCAGATCACTTGCAAAGGGCATGATGGGACTTCCCTGTGGTGCAGTGTGTAAGAATCCGCCTGCCAATGCAGGAGACACAGGTTCCATCCCTGCTCTAGGAAGATCCCACATGCCGGAGGGCAACTAAGCCCACAGGCCACAACTATTGAGCCGATGCTCTAGAATCCGAAGCCCACAAGCCCTCGAGTCCAAGCTCCACAACAAGGGAAGCCAATGTAATGAGAAGCCTGGGTACTGCAACTAGCGAGTAACCTCTGCTCATGGCAACTAGAGAAAGCCCTCGGACAGCAACGAAGACCCAGAGCAACCAAAAATAAATAAAATAATAATTTTCAAAGGGCATGCTGTGGTTGTGTGGAACACAACAATCATTCTGAGATGGCTGTAGGTTTGACTCTTGACCTCATCTCCTAGCCTGAGTCTGGACCAGCTCGGAACCCAAGTGTGCAGACTGCTAACTGCTGGGAGGTGCCGTGTGAATCGGGAGCGCACTCCAGAGGCTGAGAGGCCTCAGGGTACTTTCCTCTCTTCCTGACTCCTCATTTCCTCTCAACCTGGTTCCCATCTCTTCACATCACTCTTCACTCTCCAGGCTCCAGGACTCAGCTGCAGATTTGAGAAGGTTTTCTTGAGCCACTCCTGTCTCCCTCCCAGCTTTGTGGAAGACTCTGCCTCATAAGGTACTACTTTTTCTCACCAACCTGTCCTAAGCAGGGCCGCCACTCCGTCATCTTTATCTCTGTAAAGCCTGCTTCTAGGCCTGGAAAGGAACATTTGCTGAGCACTGGGAATGTGCCAAATGCTGAGGATGAAAGATACTGCAGGAAAAGTGCTTAGGCAAGTGCTTGGCTGGTTTAGTCATTACAGCTATTATTCACCATTGTTTTGCTATTTATTTCTCACAGTGACCCAAGAGATTGGATCCTGACTGCTAATCTGTGCCTTTTTGCAGGTGAAAAAAATTGGGTGGCTCAGATGGTAAAGAATCTACCTGCAATGAAGGAGACTCAGGTTCGGTCCCTGGGTTGGGAAGATGGGAATGGCAGAAGGGAATGGAGAAGGGAATGGCTACCTACTCCAGTATTCTCACCTGAAGAATTCTATGGACAGAGAAGCCTGGCAGGCTACAGTCCATGGGGTCACAAAGAGTCAGACGTGACTGAGTGACTCACATACACACACACACGCACACACAACACAGAGTTAGTTCTAGAAATATATACACAGGGCTACAGTCCATGAGATCACAAGAGTCAGACACAACTTAGCAATTAAACAACAACAACAACATTTCTGGGGAGAGTGACAGGTTAAACCAGACCAGAGATATATTGATAGCTGTTTGTATGCGTGTTAGTCACTCAGTTGTGTCTGACTGTTTGTGACCCTATGAACTATATAGCCCACCAGGCTCCTCTGTCCATGGAATTCTCTAGCCAAGAATACTGGAGTGGGTTGCCATTTCCTTCTCCAGGGATTTTCCCCACCCAGGGATCAAACCTGTGTCTCCTGCATTGGTAGTTAGATTCTTTACTGACTGAGCCACCTGGAAGCCCTGATAGCTGCTTACATTGGGTAAATAATGGGTAGATGGAGATTCAGTATATGATTCTCTTTGCTTTTGTATTTGTTGGAAATTTCCTTCACTGAATGAAGAGTTAAGAACCAAATTCACTCTACATCTCTGCAAGATCTACTAATTATAGCAGCAGATTATCTGTAGACCCTAAATTGATAGTTGATAAGCTTCAAATTTTGTGAGAATTCTCTTGGTTTTCAAGATTTTGAATACTACGTTTTTGCTTTTTAAACTCTCAACATAATGAGAATTTATACCTATTATATAATATGGTCATCTGAGTTAAATTCACCCATTCCAGTCCATCTTAGTTCTCTGATTCCTAGAATGTCGATGTTCACTCTTGCCATCTCCTGCTTGACCACTTCCAATTTGCCTTGATTTATGGACCTAACATTCCAGGTTCCAATGCAATATTGCTCTTTACAGCATTGGACCTTGCTTCTATCACCAGTCCCATCTACAAGTGGGTGTTGTTTTTGCTTTGGCTGCATCCCTTCATTCTTTCTGGAGTTATTTCTCCACTGATCTCCAATATCATATTGGGCACCTACTGACCTGGGGAGTTCATCTTTCAGTGTCCTATCATGCTATTCATGGGGTTCTCAAGGAAAGACTACTGAAGTGGTTTGCCATTCCCTTCTCCAGTGGATCACATTCTGTCAGACCTCTCCACCATGACCTCACCATCTTGGATGGCCCCACACGACATGGTTTAGTTTCATTGAGTTAGACAAGGCTGTGATCCATGTGATCAGAAAAGACAATGCCAAAGAATGTTCAAGCTACTGCACAATTGCACTCATCTCACACACTAGTAAAGTGATGCTTAAAATTCTCCAAGCCAGGCTTCAGCAATACATGAACCGTGAACTTCCAGATGTTCAAGCTGGTTTTAGAAAAGGCAGAAGAACCAGAGATCAAATTGCCAACATCCACTGGATCATCGAAAAAGCAAGAGAGTTCCAGAAAAACATCTATTTCTGCTTTATTGACTATGCCAAAGCCTTTGACTGTGTGGATCACAATAAACTGTAGAAAATTCTGAAAGAGATGGGAATACCAGACCACCTGACCTGCCTCTTGAGAAACCTGTATGCAGATCAGGAAGCAACAGTTAGAACTGGATATGCAACAACAGACTGGTTCCAAATAGGAAAAGGAGTAAGTCAAGGCTGTATATTGTCACCCTGCTTATTTAACTTCTATGCAGAGTACATCATGAGAAATGCTGGAAGCACAGAAAGCACAAGCTGGAATCAAGATTGCCGGGAGAAATATCAATAACCTCAGATAGACAGATGACACCACCCTTATGGCAGAAAGTGAAGAAGAACTAAAGAGCCTCTTGATGAAAGTGAAAGAGGAGAGTGAAAAAGTTGGCTTAAAGCTCAACATTCAGAAAACGAAGATCATGGCATCTGGTCCAATCACTTCATGGCAAATAAATGGGGAAACAGTGGA
>NW_011494460.1:663529-679448 GCF_000754665.1 Bison bison bison | reverse complement strand
ACAGTCACTGCAGATGGTGATTGCAGCCATGAAATTAAAAGACGCTTACTCCTTGGAAGGAAAGTTATGACCAACCTAGACAGCATATTCAAAAGCAGAGACATTACTTTGCCAAGAAAGGTCCATCTAGTCAAGGCTATGGTTTTTCCAGTGGTCATGTATGGATGTGAGAGTTGCACTATAAAGAAAGCTGAGTGCCAAAGAACTGATGCTTTTGAACTGTTGTGTTGGAGAAGACTCTTGAGAGTCCCTTGGACTGCAAGGAGATCCAACGAGTCCATCCTAAAGGAGGTCAGTCCTGGGTATTCATTGGAAGGACTGATGTTGAAGCTGAAACTCCAATACTTTGGCCACCTGATGCGAAGAGCTGACTCATTTGAAAAGACCCTGATTCTGGGAAAGATTGAGGGCAGGAGGCAAAGGGCACGACAGAGGATGAGATGGTTGGATGGCATCACTGACTCAATGGACATGGGTTTGGGTGGACTCCAGGAATTGGTGATGGACAGGGAGGCCTGGTGTGCTGTGGTTCGTGGGGTCACAAAGAGTCAGACACGACTGAGGGACTGAACTGAACTGATATAATATGGGCTACACAGTCTTTTAAGTAATATGTGTTCTCAACTACTGACCCTGACAGTTGTGTGATGAAAGTATAAGTATATCCATCTTGTGGATAGAACACTGAGGTGCTGAGGCACCTTCCTAACTGGAGGACTCCTGAGTGCCAAGGGAGGCAATTTTGAACTCATTTGGTCTCATGCGAACACATGTGATGTTGACCCGCTTGAGGGTGGTACCACCTATAAGCAAATATTCATCTCAGTATCAGGAATGGTTTTACCACACATAACAGAAAACCATACTAATCATAGCTTGTCTGGCTTGGGGGCTTCCCTGATAGCTTAGTTGGTAAAGAATCTGCCTGAAATGCAGGAGACCTGGGTTCAATCCCTGGGTTGGGAAGATCCCCTGGAGAAGGGTAAGTCTAACCACTCCAGTATTCTGGCCTGGAGAATTCCATGGACACAGTCCATGGGGTTGCAAAGAGTCAGACACGACGTCTGGCTTAAATAATAAAGAATGTTACTACTCTCTCCTAAGGAGAAGGTGAGCAGGAGGCAATCCAGGTTGGATGTAGCTGCTCAGTGATTGGCTCCAGGATTCCTGTCGCTTTCTGTTCTGATGCTCAGCCACCCTCCGCTGGATACCTTTCCATCTTTAGGCTTGTCTTCTCCTTGGCACAAGATGTGGGCTTCACACAATCTTTCACGATACTTAAGACAGGAAGTCAGGGGCAGTGCTAGCGAATTGTGTTTCTTTCCGCAGCAGGAATCAAAGTATTTCCCAGAAACTCCCGACACACTTACTCCTTTGTCTCATTGGCCAGAGCTTTGACTGTGGCCACCTGAGTTATAAGAAAAGTTGGGGAGTTGAGGATGCAGGAGAAAATGACTAGGGTAGACTTAAATAAGTGGTTCATGAGCCTGGGGACACATTAAATCACTGGGCAGTGTTAGGATTATTATTAAAAATATATAGATCTTTACTTAAAATTTTCCTGGAATATAGGGGAGAGATTTATACCACATAGCCAGGCAAAAAGCTTCCTAAATATACCTTTTAACATCTTTTTGTCCCCAGAGTTCCACTTTCTATATCAGTTGCTTTAATCTCATGCTGTCTTTCCAAAAGAATGAACACCTTTGAAATTCTCACTACACCCTCTTTCTACTTCTTTCTCCTCTTAACTCCTACTGATTCCTGGATCTTTCCTTCTGTGTTTCTTTTTCATGTAAGAGATTTAATCCAGCCTATTATGTTAACTATCTACTGGAGTAACAAGTTACTCCAAATTTAGTGCCTTAAAATAGACATGTGATTGGATAGCTTCTGTGGGTCATGAATTTGAGAGCAGCTTAGTTGGGTGTTTCTGGCCCAGGATCTTTTGTGAGGTTGCAGTCAAGATGCTGGCAAGGGGTGCAGTCATTGGAAAGCTTAACTGGGGCCAGAGGATCCACTTCTAAGACGGCTCACCCATATTGCTGTTGACTTGAGGCCTGTTTTTCACTCCATGGCCTCTCCACAGGACTGCTCAACAGGGTGGCTGACTTCCCCCAAAGCAAGTGATCTGAAAGGAAGAACATGTAGGTAGCCACTGTGCCCTTTATGATGGAGCCTCTGAGTCATATACAGTCACTTCTTCTCTATTCAATTTGTTAGAAGAGAGTAAGTTTAGCTCACACTCAAAGGGAGGGAAATTAAGTTCCACATCTATATATATTACCTGCTTTAGATTCCAAAACCCAGGAGGGAGCCAAGACCAGGGGGAGAGGTGGTGTCCTGACCAATGGGGCCAGAGCAAGCGGAGTTTGGTCTTGTTGTGCAAGGTAAGTCCTATTTGCCCTCAAAACTCACACAGGCACTCTTCAATAAAGGAAGCAGAGCAGATCTTGGATGGGCATAAAGAAAAAGGAAAACTGTCCACTACTAATTCTGAATGAACAGTGTAGTATTTGAAAAGGGAATGGGACATTTCAACTTAGAATTCTAATTAAAAAATACTAGGGACTTAGGGCTTCCCTTGTGGTTCAGCTGGTAAAGAATCTCCCTGCAATTCGGGAGACCTGGGCTCGATCCCTGGGTTGGGACGATCCCCTGGAGAAGGGAAAGGCTACCCACTCCAGTATTCTGGCCTGGAGAATTCCATGGACTGTATAGTTCACAGGGTCACAAAGAGTCAGACACAACTGAGTGACTTCCACTTTCACTTTTCAGGGACTTATTAAGACGTGATGGGAAAAAGAGAGACCCTCTTGGGCACTGCATTTTCTTTGAGGTGTTATAAAGTAAGTGACTTTGCATCACACACAGTGACCACCCAACTCTTGGGTGTTCATGTTGTGTTAGTTTTCTGTGCTGTAAATCAGTACCACAAACTTTAACAGTCTATAAGACCACTCAATTATCATCTCACACATCGTAAGTTTGGGCCTGGCACAGCTAGTTCTCTGCTTAGACCTCAAAAGACTGAAACGAAGGTGCCAGCTGGGCTGCATTCTCATCTGATAGACTAGACTCTATCAGAGCACACTGTCTATTCAGAGCCTCTTGCAAGCTGCTGGCAGACTTCAGTTCCTTTCGGTTTTAAGATTGGGGTCCCTGTTATCTTGCTGGCTGTCAGCAGTGGTTGCTCTTGGCTCTGAGAAGCTAGTCTCATGCTCTAGCCACAACACAACAGCTGACTTCCATAGCAGCTTATACAGGGTGTGTACATAGGTAGGTGAGAACTTTGGGAGCTGTATGGGTTTGCTGCTAAGTCACTTCAGTCGTGTCCGACTCTGTGCAACCCCATAGCCGGCAGCCCACCAGGCTCCCCCGTCCCTGGGATTCTCCAGGCAAGAACACTGGAGTGGGTTGCCATTTCCTTCTCCAATGCATGAAAGTGAAAAGTGAAAGTGAAGTTGCTTAGTCATGTCCGACTCTTCACGACCCCATGGACTGCAGCCTACCAGGCTCCTCCGTCCATGGGATTTCCCAGGCAAGAGTACTGGAGTGGGGTGCCATTTCCTTCTCCATATGGGTTTGCTAGGTCTGCCATAATAAGCATCACAGCTTATGAGGCTTAAGGAACAGAAATTTACTTTCTTGCCATTTCGAGAAGCTAGAATTCTGAGATCAAGCTATCGGCAGGGTTGGTTTCCTACTGAGCTTTTTCTCCTTTGCTTAAAGGTGGCTGTCTCTCCTCCCTGTGTCCACACATGGTCTTCCCTCTGTGCATGTCTATGTCCTAATATGGTCTTCTTATAAGGATACTGGTCACATTGGATTAGGGCTGACCCAGATCACATTTTACTGTAATTATCTTTTTAAAGGCCCTCTCTCTAAATTCAGTCATTCTAAGGTACTAGGTGTTAGAACTTCAACATATAAATTTGGGAGGAATATAATTCAGCCCATTCCAGGGATCATTTTAGAATTCTGCCGCCATTTAGAATTTTGGCTAGAGTTTTAAGGCCAACATTGGCTCTTATAAAAGTTACTATAAAGGTATTGTCACTCTGCTATGGAATTTCAAGTCTTCTTTAAAAGACTCACAACTTGCAAAATATAAAGCACTCCCTGGAATAAGAAATATTATTCTGAACATTTCCAATTCCTGAGATTTAGAATAGAATACTTATTTTAGATATTTGAGGAAACTATAAAGTTACTTATATATGTTTGAGAGAATTTGCTTAACTTTGGCATAAAATTTGAGTTTGTTCTAGCATTATTTTACCTCTGTTATTTCCTTTCTCAAATATACTGCTAAGTCATTTCAGTCGTGTCTGACTCTGTGCGACCCCATAGATGGCAGCCCACCAGGTTTCCCGTCCCTGGGATTCTCCAGGCAAGAACACTGGAGTGGGTTGCCATTTCCTTCTCCAATGCTTGAAAGTGAAAAGTGAAAGTGAAGTCACTCAGTCGTGTCCGACTCTTAGCAACCCCATGGACTGCAGCCTACCGGGCTCCTCCGTCCATGGCATTTTCTAGGCAAAAGTACTGGAGTGGGGTGCCATTGCCATATACAGAATATATGAAATAAACCTTAAAAATTAAAAGCATGTTAGGTTGCAATGCCTACTAATGAGCTGCAGGGGGTGTCCTTTGATTTCCTGATGGTGCCTTGAAAGTAGAAATGGGAGCTGAGAAACAGTTAAGAACTGGTGACTTCTGACATAGAGAACAGTCTGGTGGTTGTATAATATCATATAAGAAACGAATCGCCAGTCCAGGTTTGATGCAGGATACAGGATGCTTGGGGCTGGTGCACTGGGATGACCCAGAGGGATGGTATGGGGAGGGAGGTGGGAGGGGGTTCAGGATTGGGAACACATGTACATCCATGGCAGATTCATGTTGATGTATTGCAAAACCAATACAATATCGTAAAGTAAAAAAAAAAAAAAAAGATTATAGATTATAAGATTATAAAAAAAAAAAAACCTCCATTGTTAACACTAGCAAGGGGGTACTCTTTCTACCCTCTTCTGATGTCTATGTCAGAAGCTTTCTCTATCTCCTTTATACTTTAATAAAACTTTATTACACACACACACACACAAAGAATTTGTCTTAGTGGTTCAAACGGAAAACAAAAAATCAAAGACTAAATTCACAAACAAATTTAACATTAGGAAATCAGTGCTTGAGCAAGTGTAAGACATTCTATGCTTTGAAATAATCTTTTTTTTTTTTAATCTAGAATTTAAGTAATTTGATATTTATTGCCTTTGGGGGCTT
The DNA here is from genome assembly GCF_000754665.1 of Bison bison bison. Classification (NCBI taxonomy): domain Eukaryota; kingdom Metazoa; phylum Chordata; class Mammalia; order Artiodactyla; family Bovidae; genus Bison; species Bison bison. The sequence goes on along the minus strand of NW_011494460.1, from coordinate 674,162 downwards.
ATATGCATTCTAATTTTAGATTCTGGCCTAAAAAAGGAATCTTGTTTCAAGACAACTTTCACAGCTGACAGAGAAAGGCAATAATTTCTTTTTCCATATTTCTCCAAGCTGAGAATGTATACTTTCTATAATCAATTTAAATCCTCAAGGGAAAAGAGAGCTTTTCTTACACATTTAGAGGAGGGAGCAAAGGGAGGACATAGTTTAGACTGAAGGGGCCGATCACAGAACTATGCATACAGAAAGTGCTCAATAGATGTGTGTTAAATTGGCTTAAATTTAATTGAATTAGAGCTTACAATGAAATATGAATCACTGAAATGAATAAAAAAGTTTATGGACGCAATAAACCTTGGATATAAATCTTTAAAAGTTTTAGGACAAGCAAAATTGATGTCCTTTTATTCTTTACAAAAATATACCAAAATATAAAATAGGTTAATTATTGATCTTTACTAAGTTATTAAGGATTTGCTGCTGCTGCTGCTAAGTTGCTTCAGTCGTGTCTGACTCTGTGCGACCCCATAGACAGCAGCCCACCAGGCTCCCCCGTCCCTGGGATTCTCCAGGCAAGAACACTGGAGTGGGGTGCCATTTCCTTTTCCAATGCATGAAAGTGAAGAGTGAAAGTGAAGTCACTCAGTTGTGTCCGACTCTTAGTGACCCCATGGACTGCAGCCTACCAAGCTCCTCCGTCCATGGGATTTTCCAGGCAAGAGTACTGGAGTGGGGTGCCATTTCCTTCTCCGATTAAGGATTTAGAAGGGTCTAACTAGGAATCCAGGACACCTGGATTATAGACTTCATAAATATGAATGATTCTAAGCCTGTGTGTCATTTATATAACCAAAAATTCAGAAATATTTTTATGACTGATTCAAATTCATGGAATCAGTCATAAAAATATTTCTGAATTTTTGGTTTTATAAATGACACACAGGCTTAGAATCATTCATATTCATGAAGTCCATAATCCAGGTGTCCTGGACTCCTAGTTAGACCCTTTTTATCAGAGTCCACCTCCTCTTCAGAGGGTTTCTACCTTCTCAGGAAAGCTCAATGGATCAGATTTATGTCTGAAAAATCAACCAAATATGAATCATTTTAATAAATGTTTAATGAATAGAGATCTCATCTATTATTTTCTGATTGCTTCTACTTTCCTACTTTTTTTTTTTTTAAAGACAAAGTTCTTTTTAAAAAATAATTGTATTTATTTATTTTGGTCCCGCTGGGTCTCTGTTGCTCGTGCAGGCTTTCTCTAGCTGTGGTGAGCAGCGTTACTCTGCTTTGTGATTCATGGGGTTCTCACCGCAGTGGCCTGTTTCAGAGCACACACTCTAGACGCGCAGACGTCAGGAGCTGAGGCACACAGGCTCAGGAGTTGCAGCATGTGAGTCCCAGAGCTCGGGCGGCTTCAGGAGTTGCAGCACGTGGGCTTAGTTGCTCCACGGCATGTGGAATCTTTCTGGACCAGGGATCGAACTCGTGTCCCTTGCATTAGCAGGTGGATTCCTATCCACTATGCCACCAGGGAAGTCCCCTACTTTTTTTAAAGTGACATTATAAATTAGCATGAAGTTGAAATGTCAATTGGTCTGAAGCAGATAAATCTTCTAATTAGAACTTAACAGGGTGATCCTGTAACAGCCCAAAGACCTCATATGTTATGCTGAGCAAATACTTTCTTCCTGCTCTTACAACAAATGCTGTACACTTGTACAGTGGAGGAATTCAAGTGCCACTGAGCTCTCTTGGTGTCCACAGCTACACGGCTGGTGCAGTTTGTGGTGCCCTCCTAAAGCCAGTCAGGGATCCCTGCAGCTCCAGATTTTGTCCTGGGGAGAATCCTAGTCTGTGAATCATGTGTCATAGTCTTGGATCAGGATAATGCATTCTGATCTGTTTTGCCTCCTAAAGAACAGGAGAACTGGGTACCTAGAAAATTGTAGCTTCTTCCTCTAAGCAGAGCAGAGAAGCCTGGACCCTAGTTGAGGCTCTTGTTCTTTGTTTTGGTTGGAAAATTATGTGTTTAAGGTACAGAAACATAATCCGTTGACCTCAAATAAAATGAGTGGGTAGTTAATGTTGTAAGCATGCAATGAAAATCTCATGGACAAAGGGACACAGTCAAGGCAGGTGACCTGGAGAACTCAAAGGAGGTCAGGAGTGAAACTGACCTAGGTTAAATCTGGCTCTGCAACTTACTAGTTGTATAACTGTAAGCAAGTCATTTTGTAACCCTATAAACTCTTTCCCCACTATACTTCTCCCCTCCTAACTTATGAGGATCCAATGTTATGGAAGATGGCCAAGAATGTTGGCTGGTGTGGAGTAGCTTCCCAAAAGTATGCTTTAAATTGGCTCAATACTTTAAGTGTGACTCATGGGATACTCATAGGGCATCACCATTCCTGGAAGTAGAAGCAAAAGAGATAGTTTAGTGAGTGGGCGATAGATTACATTTTGGATATGCTGAAATGTTCAACCGGACAGGATATTCAGGCCTACCAGGCTCCTCCGTCCAAGGGATTTTCCAAGCAAGAGTACTGGAGTAGGGTGCCATTGCCTTCTCCAATTCAGGTAGGAAGATCCCACAAACCAATGGAAATGCAGGATATGAATTCAGAAAGAAGGCAAGGCTGGCTAGAGAATCAGATGTGGGGCCTATCCAAAGAGAAGTGATAATTGCATTAGTGAGAGTACAGCCACTGAGAGTGCTGGGGTACAACAAACAGAAGAAAAGCATCTCAATTATGGGCACACACAAACTTCAGGGGAGGAAGAAAGAGGGAAACATGGGAAGGACTGGATAGAGAAGTAAGAGAATTAGGAAGGTGCTAGTATAGAACCCCACTCCAGTACTCTTGCCTGGTAAATCCCATGGACGGAGGAGCCTGGTAGGCTGCAGTCCATGGGGTTGCTAGGAGTCGGACACGACTGAGCGACTTCACTTTCACTTTTCACTTCCATGCATTGGAGAAGGAAATGGCAACCCACTCCAGTGTTCTTGCCTGGAGAATCCCAGGGATGGCGGAGCCTGGTGGGCTGCTGTCTATGGGGTTGCACAGAGTCGGACACGACTGAAGCGACTTAGCAGCAGCAGCAGCAGTATAGAAGGCTCCCCTGGTGGCTCAGCAGTAAAGAATCCACCTGCAATGCAGGAGATAATGGGTTCGATCCCTGGGTCAGGAAGATGCCCTGGAGGAGAAAATGCCAACCCACTCCAGTAATCTTGCCCAGAAAATCTCATGGACAGAGGAGCTTGGTGGTGTTGCAAAGGAGTCCAACACAACTGAGCAACTGAATAGCAAGTACAGAAGTACATATAGGGCTTTCAGTGCATTAAGTTCTTTGGTGATTTTAAAGTTTTTCAGATGAATTACTTTATCATTCACGTTGAGTTGGTAGCATTCCTAGAGAAGTTTTGGGGGTAGCATGAAAAGAGTATAGGCTGCATCTGTGATTTACATATTAAGTTAAAAGAAACAAAACATTGCTCCTTCAAAGTAGCAGGGATATATATATATATATATATATACACTCTATATATGATGAAAAATTAACTGTCTTTGAAAAGGGCAGTTGCAAAAATATTTACAAGTATACACGCTAAAGCGTTAGTCACTCAGTTGTGTCTGATTCTTTGCAACCCCATGGGCTGTAGTCCCCCATGAGGCTCCTCTGTCTATGGGATTTCCCAGGCAAGAATACTGGAGTGGGTAGCCATTCCCTTCTCCAGGGGGTCTTCCAGACTAGCAATTGAACCCAGGTCTCCTGCATTGCAGGCAGATTCTTTACTGTCTGAGCCACCAGGGAAGCCTTGCTCTAATTACAATCTTGGGAGAATGTATAGTGTGGTAGAGAGCAGAAAACCAGAATCAGATAGTCTTGGGTCAAACCCTGTGACCTGCTTGAGGTACCTGTTTTTTCTTCTCAATAACTGGAAAATCACATCACTAAACGACAGCATCTTTTGTGATAATTAAATGAAACAATGCATATGAAGTACCTGGTGCTTCCCAGGTGGCGCTAGTGGTAAAGAACCTGTCTGCCAATGCAGGAGACTTAGAGACTTCGGTTTGATCCCTGGGTTGGAATGATCCCCTAGAGGAGGGCATGGCAATCCACGCCAGTATTCTTGCCTGGAGAATCCCATGGACAGAGGAGCCTGGTGGGCTACAGTCCATAGTGTTGCAAAGAGTCAGACCTGATTGAAGCGACTTTGCATGAACGCACGCACATATGAAGTACCTAGAACAGTAACCAAAGCATAGTCAATGTTATCATATCAATAATGTTTTTGTGTTTTTTTTTTTCCAGCCATGCCAAGTGAGATCTTAGTTCCCCAACCAGGGAATGAACCCTGTGCCCTCTGCACTGGAAATGCAGAGTCTTAACCACTGCACCACCATGGAAGTCCCTGTTAGGATTATGTCTCCATTGCAGCCCTCGTATTTTATCACTAGATGGCGGCAATGCTCCCTTAACCAATTTAAATGAAAGACAACTTTCTGGAGGAGTTGAAATTAGTGAAGGCTTATCAAACAGGAAGATGTGTGTAGGGCATCAGAAAAATAGGGGGAGCGGTTATATAGAGTTAGAGAGAGAAGAGGAAGGAAGGGAGGAGGGAGGGAAGAAGGAAAGAGAGGGGAAGAGAAAGATGGAGAGGGAGAGAGAAATATTTAGAAATAACTTGATATTGCAAAAGAAAACACTGAAATAGTGATTATGGGGTGGGCGTAGAACCAGATCTTATTGAATATCATTTCACATTCTATAGGATCTAGTGTTATTTTTGTTTATAAATACACATAGGGAGTGGTGGTTACTATATACTGTTGACCCTTGAACAATGCAGGGGTCAGGGGCACTGATCCCCACAGAGTCAAATATCTGACTATAACTTACAGTTGGCCCTCCATACCGGTGTTTCCTCTGTATTCACAGATTTATTCATCCTTGGATCATGTAGTACTTATTACTGAAAAAAAATCCACATATAAGTGGATATGCACAGTTCAAACCCATGTTGTTCAAGTTTCAAGTGTATTTTCTGTGTTGACAGTTTTTAAAGATCTATAGTGGTCCTAGGGCTTCCCTTAAATAATCTGCCTACAATGCAGGAGACCCAGCTTTGATCCCTGGGTCGGAAAGATCCCCTGGAGAAGCAAACGGCAACCCACTCCAGTATTCTTGCCTGGAAAATTCCATGGACAGAGGAGCCTGGTGGGCTACAATCCATGAGGTCCCAAGAGTCCAATAAGACTTAGCAACTGGACCACCACTGGGAGTCCTAAAGAGATTTAACAATACCAGCTGCCCAGTAAATGTCAGTAAAGCATAATGTGTTTTACTGTTCATTTAAATTAAATCATTAACCTCAATTGTAAAAATATGGCTATTTTCCTCTTTGCAAAATATTCCTTCTACATCAAGACACTTAATGGTACATTAGTTATCTATTGCTCTGTAACAGGTATCTGTAAGATTGGTGGCTTAAAATGATGATTTATTATCTCATTTTTTTCTGAGGGCCAGGAATCTTGAAGTGACTTAGTGAGGTGGTTCTGGCTTAGGCTCTCCCATGAAATTTCAGTGAAGACATGATCTGAGGCTACAGTCATCTGAAGGCCTGCCTGAGCCTTGGAGGACCTGCTCCCAAGATGGTTCAGTCACATGGTTGGTGTCAAGAGGCCTCAGCTCCTCACCAGTTGTTGGCTAGAGGCCTTCATCCCACCGCATATGAATTTCTCAGTAAGTTGGCTTGGGCATTCTTCCAACATGCAGCCGACCTCTTCCAGGGTTAGTGATCCAAGAGAGACCACAAGAAGGAAGCCACGACAGCTTTTATGACCTGGTTTCAGAAGCCATGCTCTAACTTCCACCGCATTTGTTCAAAGTGAGTCACACAGAAAATAACAATTGTCAGCAATATATACATATAAAAAAGAAATGGGATTCATGTTGATGTATGGCAAAACCAATACAATAAAGTAATTAGCCTCCAATTAAAATAAATTTAAATTTAAAAAAATGGGGGTTCCCATATGGAGAAATCACAGTCTGATCTCTCTCAATATGACCACATCCTCTTCCTGCATCTTGATTTGTTCATCTATAAAAAGAATACAGGCCAGGAAACCATGGCCACTTCAACTCTAAGGTAGTCTATCCCTGCTCCATCTGGGTGTGACCTTAGTTAACAACGTGGTCCTACCAGTGTGTCAACCCTACCGGCCTGTTCTAATTAAGGCAGGAGCTAGTACCAGAAGTGGGCTTCCCAGGTGGTCCTAGTGATAAAGAACCCGCCTGCCAATGAAGGAGATTTAAGAGATGCTGGTTCCATTCCTGGGTCGGGAAGATCTCCTGGAGCATGGCATGGCAATCTACTTCAGTATTACTGCCTGGAGAATCCCATGGACAGAGGAGCCCCACGGTCTACAGTCCACAGGGTCCCAGAGAGTCGGACAGGACTTAACACAGTATCAGAAGTAGCTTGTCAAAGTGAAAAGGGTACTGGGTTTGGCTTCAAAGTGAAAGTCGCTCAGTCATGTCCGACTCTGCGACCCCATGGGCTATACAGTCCATGGGATTCTCCAGGCCAGAATACTGGAGTGGGTAGCCTTTCCCTTCTCCAGGGGAATCTTCCCAACCCAGAGATCGAACCCAGGTCTCCCCCATTGCAGGCGGACTCTTTACCAGCTGAGCCACAGGGGAAGCCCTTAGCTTCAAAAGTTGGCCCTGAAACTCACTTAGCTACCGGACCCTAGGCAGTCCTTCAATCTTAGTTCAATCCACTTCTTTACAACTGGAATGCTATCCCTCGCCCATCCCATAAAGTTGTTAATAGGCTCAAAATTAGGTAATTGGGCATTTACCCTGTGGCAGAGAATTTAGACTCGACCTTTGATCATCACAACAACCCTGTAAGATATAGAATATTATACTTGTTTTACAGGTGAAAGAAATTGCGGCTTAGAAAACTTACGTAAGCAAGATTAACTTTAAAAGTGATCAACTTAAAAGTGGCGGAACTAGGAATCCAACCCAGTTCTGACTCCAAAACCTGCGCGCAAAATAGAGGTAAACTATTTCCGTTTGACGTTAAGCGGTGACCATCTGACATAGTAATATAGATTCGTCCTGAGTCACCACCCTGTAAGGACTTCAGAAACGTGTCCATCAGACCACGTTTTCGCAAGCCTACTTTGCCCATAACGCTCATCAGATGTCTGGAGCATCACTGTTTGAAGCGGCCCTGCCGCATGAGGCGTGCGGGAACTAACGCAGTTCCGCGCCCTCAGGGCACGCAGGAGACTCACGCACGTCCACACGTCAGAACCCAGCGCGTTTCTCTAAGTGCTGCCCCCAAACCAAGTCCCCCAGGTCCCTGCACTCAACCCCTTCGCTGTCAGAAGCGTCGTCTTCAGGTAAAGGCCTAGCTTACAAGCTGTGGGCTTGGTTCCGTCAAGCGTCAGCCGGCCGTCGGCTGTGGGACACCGAGCCCCGGACCCCAACGGGACCTCTCGTGGGCGCGGCCCTCACCACAAAGCCCTTTATGGAGGCTCTGGCCTGACGCAGGGCCGCCCGCACCTCCAGGCGCGAGCAGGAAGAAGGCCTGTGCGCGCGGCCATGGGCGACTAGATGGGCGCGCGCTCGGCCCTCGACCCATGGGGGCCCCGAGATCCTCCCACACCCCAGCGAAGGTAATCGGGCGCCGGCGTCCTCTCGCGGGCACCAGTCTCGCGAGGCTTGGGCGGAGTGGCCGCTCCCGCCCCGTGTGTGGCGTGAGTGGGAGGAGGGGCGGAGCTAGGCGTGGGTGGGCAAGGCGCAAGGAGGGCCGGCCCTGACCTCTCCCCGCAATCTTCCTTCCCTCTTACCGTCTCTCCTCTTCTTCCCTCCTCTTCATCCCCACTTCCTTCCCCTCTTCATCTCTCCTCCCCACCCCGGGCTCGGGAGGACCCGGGTCCTCCCGGGATCTGCGCATCCAGCGGGAGGACACCCATCCCGAAGCCTGAGCGGGAGGAGGCATGGGAGTGGTACATGAAGTGGGTCACATTTTAAGCGCAGATTTTTGCAAAAGGGAAAACCTGGGAGGAAGGTCTGCATTCTTTAAAAGGGCTCGCGGATGGAGGACGGAAAGTCCCAGTGCCAGCCCGTGCTTTGTGGCTTAACACTGTCACGTTTGAGACACATTTTGGTGTTGAGGTTTTTTGAGCCCATTTGGCAGGCTTTAGGCAAGGACAGAATACGAGGCCAGAATGCTGATGCTATTTACCTGGCATTTTCTCCTAACGTGGCAAGAAGTGATAAAATGAGTTCGTGGAAAATAGAAGAGAATAGAGGTTCAGTTCATGAACATCGGTGAGGGAGGTTCTTAGATTCAGACATTTTTTTTTTCTGGATCTTTTTATTATTTGGATATTAAAATAGTCAAGTGAAATATTTTATCTTAATTAGGTGTGTTGCAATCATTTCAGGTAAAATGAACAAGAATATCTGAGTCATTACATCAGGCACCTGTGTTAGGAAATTGGACTGTAATAATTCACCATGGCTTATGGCTTGCAAACAAAGAATGGAGTAGAAAAGCTTTTGCGGTGCAATTGTTATAAAGTGTAAGTAGTTTTTATCAGGTAAGCACTGACTCAGGGTTGGGGTAGGGGGGAAGCGTCCTTGTTAAAATAAAAGTACTGGACATTCTTATGTTCCCCGTGAGATACTGGACTGTATGAGGCATTTTCTGGTGCCTGGATACTGATTTTTTTTTAAAAAAGGAAAATGCTTTTATAAGGATTGTTAACGATTCTTACTTGGTTTTTTACAACAAAACAAATTTCAAATGAGAAGACTAAAATTTGGTAATATGATCAAAGTCCCTCAGTCATGTAGTACAAGGGAGTGACAAGGACTGAAGTATGAGTTTTCTTACTCCAAAGCAACATTTTCTACTACTGACAACAACCTTAAAATACCTCTTTAGATAGTGTAAATCTAACTTAAAATGCCTTGGTGTCTGATACATCTTAACAGAACACTTGATTAACTGGTACAGAGTCAGTTTTGCATCCTGTGTATTTGGAGGGTAGTAAATGGACAATATGGGCTTTCCAATCAAGAAGACTGGGGCTCTGGAAATGTAAATTGGTACAGTCACTGTGGAGAACAGTATGGAGGTTCCATAAAAAACTAAAAATAGGACTACCATATGATCCTGCAGTCTGACTCCTGGGCATATATCCGGAGAAAAACATGATCTGAAAGGATACGTGCACTGCAGCACTGTTTACAATAGCCAAGACATGGAAACAATCTAAATATCCATTGAAAGAGGAATGGATAAAGAAGATGTGGTCCATATATACTCTGCCATTAAAAAGAATGAAATAATGCCGTTTGCAACAACATGGATGGCCCTAGAGAGTGTCATGCTGAGTGAAGTAAGTCAGACAGAGAAGGAGAAATGTGTATGACTGTCCTTATACATGGAATCTAAAAAGAAATAAACTTACTTACAAAACAGAGACTCACAGACTTAGAAAATGAACTTATGGTTGCTGGGGTGGGGGAGTTGAGGAGGGATAGTTAAGAACTATCTTAACTATCTTAACTAAGGGATAGTTAAGAACTATCTTAACTATCTTAACTAAGGGATAGTTAAGAACTTTAGGAAATACTTCGTGTATACACTGCTGTATTTAAAATGGATAACTAACAAGGACCCATTGTTAGCAAAAGGAACTCTGCTCAAAAAAAAAAACAAAAAAACAAAAGCCCTACCAAGAAAACCAGGGCTCAAAGCCTGGCTCTGCCCCTGGCTGCCCATGCTGCCTTGAGTAAATTACTTAGCTTCTCTGTGCCTTGGCTTCCACATCTGTGAAATGAACAGATCAGTACGGACCCACATGGTATGGAATACAAATGAAGTAATGTAGGTAAGGTACTTGTATGTTGTCTGAAATAATAGTAAACCCATAGTGAACATGGGTTGCTACTACATGAGAGTTTCACTCTGTAATACTGTTGTGCTGCTGCTGCTGCTGCTGAGTCGCTTCAGTCGTGTCCGACTCTGTGCGACCCCACAGACGGGAGCCCAACAGGCTCCCCTGTCCCTGGGATTCTCCAGGCAAGAACGCTGGAGTGGGTTGCCATTTCCTTCTCCAATGCATGAAAGTGAAAAGTGAAAGTGAGGTCACTCAGTCGTGTCCAACTTTTCGAGACCCCGTGGACTGCAGCCCACCAGGCTCCTCCATCCATGGGATTTTCCAGGCAAGAGTACTGGAGTGGGGTGCCATTACCTTCTCCGACTGTTGTGCTATCTTGTTTTAAATTTTTGAACTTGTTTTTTAACCTCTCTGCCGCAATCTATCGGAGAAGGCAATGGCACCCCACTCCAGTACTCTTGCCTTGGAAAATCCCATGGATGGAGGAGCCTGGTGGGCTGCAGTCCACCGGGTCGCTAAGAGTCAGGCACGACTGAGCGACTTCACTTTCACTTTTTACTTTCATGCATTGGAGAAGGAAATGGCAACGCACTCCAGTGTTCTTGCCTGGAGAATCCCCTGTCGGGGAGCCTGGTGGGCTGCCGTCTATGGGGTCACACAGAGTCGGACATGACTGAAGTGACTTA
>NW_011494460.1:641032-663429 GCF_000754665.1 Bison bison bison | reverse complement strand
AATCTATCGGAGAAGGCAATGGCACCCCACTCCAGTACTCTTGCCTTGGAAAATCCCATGGATGGAGGAGCCTGGTGGGCTGCAGTCCATGGGGTTGCTAGGAGTCGGACACGACTGAGCGACTTCACTTTCACTTTTTACTTTCATGCATTGGAGAAGGAAATGGCAACCCACTCCAGCGTTCTTGCCTGGAGAATCTCAGGGACGGGGGAGCCTGTTGGGCTGCCGTCTGTGGGGTCGCACAGAGTCGGACACGACTGAAGTGACTTAGCAGCAGCAGCCGCAATCTAGATATATTTATCATTGTGAGTGAATTGAACTTTACTTTTTGACAATATTCTAAGAAGGAAATGGATACATCCCATGGGGTTATAAAACCAGAGTTATGGGAAAAACTCATTATTGCACTCTGCTTAGTTCTGTTAGTTCAGTATGACTTTAGACCTTGAACTATAGGCAAATAACCACTATAGTCATTGTTGCAAGCATAATTTTTATAACAAGATATTCCTGTAAATGATTCCTGTATATGATTTAAATCATTCCTGAGAATGATTTAAAGCACTGATTCTGTGGTTTTGGCTATATAGCATTTTATATCATGAATAATATCTGCAAAACCAGTGTCTTCTCTGTCAATCTCACAGGACAGTATTTGATATCATCCTGTTTATAACAGCAGCTAAATTAAGAGGAACAGACTGGTATTCTTTGTCACTTAGTCATGTCTGACTCTGTGACCCCATGGATTGTAGCCTCCCCAGCAACTCTGTCCTTGGGGATTCTCCAGGCAAGAATACTGGAGTGGGTTGCCATGCCCTCCTCCAGGGGATCTTCCCAACCCGGGGATCGAACCCAGGTCTCCTGCATTATACACCAATTCTTTACCATCTGAGCCACCAGGGAGGCCCAAGAATATTGGAGTGGGTAGCCTGTCCCTTCTCCAGGGGATCTTCCTGACCTAGGAATCGAACTGGGGTCCTCCTGTATTACAGGCAGATTCTTTCATTTGCTCTGGCAGTCTTTCACTTTGGGCTTTTTTTGGTTAAGCAATTTTAGAAGATCAAAACCATTTAACATTTTTATTTTCAAATGCTTTTAAAGTAAAATAAAAATGTTATCTCTCATATCTCATCCCTATACTACCTGCCCAGTCCCACTCAGGTAAAATGTTTTATGTTTTCCTACAATTTCTGTCTCTTGATTGTGATGCACATACATACACATATGTGTACACACACACGTTTTTGCACATGGGGGATTATATTGAACTTTGCTCCCTCCCCTACTTTATCTTGTGTAGCTTAGTGGTTAAGAGCATAGATTATAGAATCTGATTTTCCGAGTTGAAATTTCAAACTCAAGCCTTGTGATCTTGAGTAAATTGTAGATTTTAGACATTTACGTCTTAGGTTTTAGAACACTTTTGTTCTTTTAGTCCATAATGCCATCAGTGTCTGAACTGTATTCACATCATTTATATAAACCTGTACTATGCATGTGTGCATACATATATGTATATATACACTCCTATATATGTATACATAGATATATTTGTACATGCATTAAAATTTCAAACCCAAGCCTTGTGACGTTGAGTAAATTTTTCTCTGCTCCTGCTTCCCAACCTATAAAATAAGCATAATAGCACCTGTAAACAGATTAAAAGAGTATCTAGCATGTAGTAGGGGAGAAGGCAATGGCAACCCACTCCAGTACTCTTGCCTGGAAAATCCCATGGACGGAGGGGCCTGGTAGGCGGCAGTCCATGGGGTCGCTAGGAGTCGGATAGGACTGAGCAACTTCACTTTCACTTTTCACTTTCATGCATGGGAGAAGGAAATGGCAACGCACTCCAGTGTTCTTGCCTGGAGAATCCCAGGGACGGGGAGCCTGGTGGGCTGCCGTCTATGGGGTCACACAGAGTCGGACATGACTGAAGTGACTTAGCAGCAGCAACAGCATGTAGTAGGTGCTAGAAAACATTAACTGTTTGATTGCTCATCTTTCCAAATCCATAGGTAAGGATAAACCTCATTCTTTCATTACATATGTGTACTACAGTTTAGTCAGGCTCTTCTTTGTAGACATTAAGACTGTTTTGTGAGGTTTTTTGGATAAGCAATGTTTCACTGAGGATTCTTGTAAATACATCTTTGTGTATTTGTTCAAGTGCATTTATAATAATTGTAGGCTTCAAGTCACTCCTTAAGGTTAGACGATAAAATAACAAGGAAGCTAGAGGAGGAAGACAGATGGCATGTATGTAGTAAGCTCATTTCGCCTACCTATACCAAAGCAGGTCTTTCCCCTTTCCTCATACATATGAGTTCACATTGACTATAACTGAGAAACATAGCTGATACTTAAAACTTCCAAAGTAGGATACATAAAACAATCCATTAAAATTTCATTGCGATTATTTTTAAATACTGTAGTTTGGGATTTCATTCCTTTCTCCTGTTTTCTAAGGATTCTGTTGATACTTCTAAATACACTTGGGTTACATCTCAGCTCTGGTTCTCAGTTAACTTCTGAGTCTTTGTTCCCTTGTCTTACCTCCATGGTGTTGTAAAGATTAAAATCAGATCATGGACTTCCCTGGTGGTCCAGTGGCTAAGACTCCATGCTCCCGATGCAGGGGGTATGGGTTTGATTTCTGGTCCAAAAACTAGATCCCACATGCCAAAACTAAGAGTTTGCATGCTGCAACTAAGATCCAGCACAGCCAAATAAATAAATATTTCTAAAAAATTAAAAAAAAGTCAGATCACACACTCAAAGCTTTACTGTGTGCCAAGCACCATAATCATTATATTCCCTTTGTTCCTTCCCTAATGTGATCGTATTTTTGATTAACCAAGAAAGACTTGGAGCTTACAGTTTTAACTACATCCTCTTTAAAGACATGGAAAGATTGGATTGACTCCATGGAGGCTGTTTTTTGAGCGAAAGTTCCTATCATTATAATTTATGGTTATTTTTCAATATATTAATATTTCTACATTGAAAGATTATAACATGTTGATTTAAGGCTCCCTTCTCCTGGCTAGATTTGCAACTCTGGAAAATCCTGAATACTCCTCTGCAAACCAAAATCTCTAGTGGGAAATGGAACTGAGAACGCAAATGTCTTATCTATATCCCGTCATCAATGTCAATAAATGTTTATTGAATGAGTTAATTTTTGCCCCAGACAGGAACCCTGGGAACTTGCACTACTCACAAAGACGTGGTACACGAAACTAGCGAACATCAAGTTGCCTTTCTTGGAAGAAATTGCATTTGGTAGCTGTGTACACCTCAGAAAATGTAAAACCATTAAGGATGGTCTGCTCCCTTCAGCAGAATGTAAGTTCTGTAGGAACTACTTTAATAAATTTTAAGTTTTGTGTGTTATTTTGATTATTAGACATGTGTTTAAATCGGCTCATTCACAGCTCTGTCTTCTTGTTTAGTATGCACGAATGTGGATTTTTCTGTGTGATAAATATTCATCTTGGACTAAACTATGCCTGGTAAAAAATGTCAGTTGGATTGCTTTGTGTATTTTATTTTTCAGCCATCCAGTGTGAAAGGGAGTATGAAATGAAGCGCTTGAATAACCTGAAATGTCAGGAAAATGCAGCTAAGAAAATTCAGTTTTCCCTAAGGGAAAGGCCAGTTGGTTTGAGAAGACCTCTTCCACCTAAATGACTGTCATCTCATAGTTGAATCTGTTCTCTGTGGGTTTTGCATGCAAAGAGGATGAAGGACTGACCTTTCCCTGTGTGCAGTCGGATGCAGACATCTGAATGCCCCCTGGTGGGTGAGCCAGCTCCTGTGGGTTATCGGACAGCTCTTAGCCGACAGCTCTTAGCTGACAGCTCTCAAAGATCTGTGTTCCAGCCACCTATTTGTACCGTTATATCACAGACAACAGCACTGTAAGTAGATGAAAATGTTGCTGGCATTGAGTCACTTGTGCTATTCATTTTGATTTTTGCAAAATTGCACCAAGGTAAAGGGAAACTTCTTGTCAGAAGCATTGCCCCCTGCCCCCAAGAGACATTATTTTGAAGAATATTTTGAATTTTCATCTTTGAGACCCCCAAGGAGGTGCCAAAAAAGGAGAGAGACAAATTATTTTTTAAATGTAAAAAATGTTATTAGAGAAAAATTGTGGGTTTCATTTTAGTAACCTAGTTTCCAGTTTTCAATGAAACATCATTTATTATTCTCATGTGGCACTTTATTTTTTAAAAAGTATTTATTGATTGTACCAGGTCTTAGTTGCAGCACGTGGGATCTTTTAGTTGTGGCATGTGGGATCTGTTAATAATTCCCTGGGGTCAATGTGTGGGGTCAAACGTGGCCCCCCCTGCATTGAATGGAGCATGGAGTCCTGGCTACTGGACCACCAGGGAAGTCCCTCTCATGTGGAACTTTAAAGTGGCAAGTTTAAAGTTTTTGTTCTCTAAAAAATCATCTTTTTCCTTTTGCCTATTTTCATACTGTCTCTCTGGGATGCCCTCTGGAGCATGTGGAACGCATGCATATGTGAAAATGACATGAAAATACAAAGACAGCATCTGTGAGGAAAACTCACTTGTACAGAGTGGTTGGAGAATGGGGAATTGACTAACTGGAAAGAATTGGATTTGCATGAACCAGTTTTCCTAGAATTTGAATCCAGTAAAGTAAACTTGAATACGAAGGCTATATTTAAGCACAATTAAGTGTTTATTGTAGGCTTCTCAGGTGGCTCAGCAGTAGAGAAACTTCCTGCCAATGCAGGAGACCTTGGTTTGATCCCTGGGTTGGGTATATCACCCACTCCAGTATTCCTACCGGGAAATGGCATGGACAGAGGAGCCTGGTGGGCTACAGTTCATGGGGTTGTGAATGACTTAGACACGACTTAGCAACTCACCAACCACAAACAATGTGTGCAGTATTTAGCAATTGACTTCAGTCTAGTCACTCAGTCGTGTCCTACTCTTTGCAACCCCATGGACAGCAGCATGCCAGTCTTTCCTGTCTATCACCAACTCCCAGAGCTTGCTCAAACTCATGTCCATCGAGTCAGTGATGCCATCCAACCATCTCATCCTCTGTGGTCCCCTTCTCCTCCTGCCATCAGTCTTTCACAGCATCAGGGTCTTCCAGTGAGTCAGTTCTTCGCATCAGTGGCCAAAGTATTGGAGCTTCAACTTCAACATCAGTCCTTCCAACGAACATTCAGGACTGATTTCCTTTAGGATTGACTGGTTTGATCTCCTTGCAGTCCAAGGGACTCTCAAGAGTCTTCTCCAACATCACAGTTTAAAAGCATCAATTCTTCGGCGCTCTGCTTTCTTTATGGTCCATGTTTCATATCCATACGTGACTACTGGAAAAACCATAGCTTTGAGTAGATGGACCTTTGTTGGCAAAGTAATGTCTCTGCTTTTTAATATGCTGTCATAGTTTTTCTTCCAAGGAGCAAGCGTCTTTTTATTTCATGGCTGCAGTCACCATCTGCAGTGATTTTGGAGCCCAAGAGAAGAAAGTCTGTCACTATTTCCACTGTTTCCCCATCTATTTGCCGTGAAATGATCAGACCTGATGCCATGATCTTAGTTTTTTAAATGTTGGCTTTTAAGCCAGCTTTTTCACTCTCCTCTTTCCCTTTCATCAAGAGGCTCTTTAGTTCTTCTTCACTTTCTGCCATAAGGGTGGTGTCATCTGCATATCTGAGGTTATTGATATTTCTGCTGGCAATCTTGATTCCAGCTTGTGCTTCATCCAGCCCGGCATTTCTCATGATGTACTCTGCATAGAAGTTAAATAAGTAGGGTGACAATATGCAGCCTTGACGTACTCCTTTCCAATTTGGAACCAGTGTGTTGTTCCATGTCCAGTTCTAACTGTTGCTTCTTGACCTGCGTACAGATTTCTCAGGAGGCAGGTCACATGGTCTGGTATTCCCATCTCTTTAAGAATTTTTCACAGTTTGTTATGATCCACACAGTCAAAGGCTTTGGCATAGTCAGTGAAGCAGAAGTAGATGTTTTTCTATAATTCTCTTACTGTTTCTATGATCCAACAGATGTTGGCAATTTGATCTCTGGATCCTCTGCCTTTCCTAAATCCAGCTTGACCATTGGAAGTTCTTGATTCATGTACTGTTGAAGACTTGCTTGGAGAATTTTGAGCATTACTTTGCTAGCGTGTGAGATGAGTGCAATTGTGTAGTAGTTTGAACATCCTTTGGCATTGCCTTTCTTTGGGATTTGAATGAAAACTGACCTTTTCCAGTCCTGTGGCCATTGCTGAGTTTTCCAAATTTGCTGGCATGTTGAGTGCATCACTTTCACAGCATCATCTTTTAGGATTTGAAATAGCTCAACTGGAATTCCATCACCTCCACTAGCTTTGTTTGTAGTGATGCTTCCTAAGGCCCACTTGATTTCACATTCCAGGATGTCTGGCTCTAGGTGAGTGATCACACTATCGTTGTTATCTGGGTCATTGAGATCTTTTTTGTATAGTTCTGGGTATTCTTGGCACCTCTTCGTAGTATCTTCTGCTTCCGTTAGATCTGTACCATTTCTGTCCTTTATTGTGGCCATCTTTGCATGAAATGTTTTCCTGGTATCTCTAATTTTCTTGAAGAGATCTCTAGTCTTTCCCAGTCTATTGTTTTGTTGTTTTTTTTTTCCATTTCTTTGCATTGATCACTTAGGAAGGCTTTCTTATCTCTCTCCTTGCTATTCTTTGGAACTCTGTATTCAGATGCTTATATCTTTCCTTTTCTCCTTTGCCTTTCACTTCTCTTCATTTCTCAGCTATCTGTAAGGCCTCCTCAGACAACCATTTTGCCTTTTTCCATTTCTTTTTCTTGGGGATGGTCTTGATCACCGCCTCCTGTACAATGTCATGAACCTCTGTCCATAGTTCTTCAGGCATTCTGTCTATCAAATCTAATCCCTTGAATATATTTGTCACTTCCACTGTATAATTGTAAGGGATTTGATTTAGGTCATACCTGAAAGGTCTAGTGGTTTTCATTACTTTCTTTGGTTTGAGTCTGACTTTGGCAATACGGAGTTCATGATCTGAGCCACAGTTAGCTCCCGGTCTTATTTTTGCTGACTGTATAGATCTTCTCCATCTTGGGCTGCAAAGAATATAATGTCTAATTTTAGTGTTGACCATCTGATGATGTTCATGTGTAGAGTTTTCTCTTGTGTTGTTGGTAGAGGGTGTTTGCTATGACCAGTGAGTTCTCTTGGCAAAACTCTGTTAGCCTTTGACCTGCTTCATTTTGTACTCCAAGGTCAAACTTGCCTGTTACTCCAGGTATCTCTTGACTTCCTACTTTTGCATTCCGGTACCCTATAATGAAAAAGACATCTTTTTGGGGTGTTAGTTCTAGAAGGATTTTTAGATCTTCATAGAAGATCTAAAAGTTCAACTTCAGCTTCTTCAGCATTAGTGGTTGGGGCATAGACTTGGATTACTGTGATATTGATTTGTTTGCCTTGGAAATGAACAGGAATCATTCTGTCATTTTTGAGATTGCACCCAAGTACTGCATTTTGGACTCTTTTGTTGACTATGAGGGCTACTCCATTTCTTCTAAGGGATTCTTGCCCATAGTAGTGGATATAATGATCATCTGAATAAAATTCACCCATTGCAGTCAATTCCTAAAATGTTGATGTTCACTCTTGCCATCTCCTGTTGGACCACTTCCAATTTAGAGAGTCATGTCCAGCTCTTTAGCGACCGCATGGACTGGGCCCACCAGGCTCCTCTGTCCATGGGATTCCCAGGCAAGAATACTGGGCTAGGTAGCCATTTCCTTCTCCAATGGATCTTCCCGACTCAGGGATTAAACCTGCATCTCCTGCATTGGCAGGCAGGTTCTTTACCACTAAGCCACCTGGGAATTGCTTTTCAATGTATTTATCACTCAGTCAATCCCAAGCTCTTTGCCAGTTGTTAATGTTCTTATAACATCCCTATATAGTCTATCATTTCATCCTCCTGAGAAGTCCTCTGAGAAAGACTTGCTGTATGTAACCTGAGCTGTTCATTTGTACACTAAGAACTAGCTCTCCTATGGTTTCTACATTACCATCAGGGGGATCCATTTCATACTCTTTAGTGTAGGTGCTTTTGTTTCCTATGTCCCTCATCATCATCTTTCTTGCTTTAATCTTTTATTATCATGGAATATGTCCTCCAGTAGTCACCTGAGAAGGGGTACATGTGGGTAAAAAATTTAAGGTCTTATTGTCCAAAATCTTTATTTTACTTAGAATTCATTGATAGATTGGCTGGGTATGGAAGTCTAGGTTGCAAATATGTTCCTGTAATATTTTAAGTGTGCTCATTTATGTCTGACTCTTCAGGATGCCATAGACTGTAGCCTGTCTGGCTCCTCTGTCCATGGAATTTCCCAGGCAAGAATACTGGAGTGGATTGCCATTTCCTCCTCCAGGGGATCTTCCCTACCTAGGGATCAAACCCAGGTCTCTTACATTTTGAAGGCCTTGTTTAATTCTGTTTAGTATTTGATATGTTAGTGAGCATTCCTAAAGCCGGTTTTACTCCAGATCCTTTCCTTAGAACCCGCTTGTTTTCTCTCTCTCCAGCAACTATGGCGTGTCCTCCTAGATCCCAGTATTCTGACAGGAATCATGGTGGAAGACTATTTATATCCAATGTCACATAGATATTTAGAGCACTGAGTGTAGAGCATGGGTCAAATGGGTTTGCATGCCAGCTCCATCACTTATTAGCTGTGTCATCTCAGACAATTTTTTTTTCTTGTTGACTACACCCCAGGGCCATGTGGGGTCTTAGCGCCCTCTTAGTTCCCTGACCAGGGATTGAACCTACATCTCCTGAATTGAAAATGTGGAGTCAGGCAAATTATTTAACTTCTCTGTCCTTTAGTGACACTTGTGACAAGTAAATGAGTTAATATGTAAGGCACTTAGACCAGTGCCTGGCATAAGAGGAAGTACTAACCCTGACAGCATTAGCTATCAATACTCTTACCAGAACTCACTGTGCTTGGCCCTCCACAGGTCTTTCCAAGCTGGAAATTCATGTCCCTCAGTTCTGGGAAATTAAACTATTTCATGGGTAGTTCCATCTTTTCATTTCCTTTTTAATTTTTTTAAGATTTTTTTTCTTTTAAAAATTTATTTTTAGTTGAAGGCTAATTGCTTTACAGTATTTTGTTGGTTTCTGTCAAACATCAAATAATTCAGTTGGTATTGGGCATATTTTCAGTTTCTAAATTTTCTTTTTCTTACTCTTTGGTCAAGACTTGCAGCATGCAGGATCTTAGTTCCCTGACCAGGGATCGAACCCACCCCCCCTGCAGTGGAAGTGTAGAGTCTTAACCACTGGACTGCCAGGGAACTCCCTATTTCTCCTCTCCTATTTCTTATTTTAGTTATTTGGGTCCTCACTTTTTTCTTCTTATTGAGCCTGGACAGAAGTTTGTTGATCAAAAAAAATTTTTTATTGAAGTAGTATATTTGATTGAAAAGTTGCCACTTTTGAAGAGTGATCAGGGGATTTGATACCAGTTGTTTCTTCTCTGTATATACTTTGACATTCGTACTTGTCATTTTTATTGGTGTGTCAATGGCTATACCAGAAACTATATATTTAAAATACAGTTTGAGTTTTGACACTTGTAGGATCGTCATCACAATTAAGACAGTGAACATACCCACCCCCTCTAGAGTTTCCTCGTGTGCCTTGTAATCCATTCTTTCTCACTGCTCGCTTCCCATCTCCAGTCCCAGGAAACCACTGATCCAACTGCTTTCCAGTACTATAGATTGATTTGTGTTTTTGAAAATTTCCTATACATGCAAAATACAATATGTAATATTTTTGGTCTGGCTTCTTTTGCTCAGCATAATTATTTTGAGATTCATCCGTGTTGTTGTGTATATAGTCCTTTTTATTGCTGAGTGGCGTTCTGCTGTATGAATATACCCCTGTGTTTATCCGTGAATTCATTGATAAACGTGTGGGTTGTTTCCAGTTTTGCGTGCTTACACATGAAGCTGCTTTGAGCATTGTGTGGGCATGTGTTTTAATTTCTCTTGGTGGAAACTTCAAGGAGAGGAATGCCTGGATTGTATAGTAGGTGTATGTTTAACCTGGCATGTTTTCAAGTCCCTGTTTCAGTTCTGAAGGAATCATGGGGCTAGATGAAGGATTTGTAACTTCCCCAAAGTGACACAGCTTTTAAAGGAATGGAATTCAAAGTCCAACATCTTCCAGAAACCTATGCTGTTAAGCCACTGGCTTGGTCCAGTTTGGCCTGGATGCCTGTTTGACCTATTGAGAAATCTGAGATCAGAGAATATGGCTGGTTTGGGGTAAGTAGGAATTTGGAACGAGACAGGAGCGACTGAGACAGGATGGAATGAGACAGATTTGATCCCTGCCTCATCTTATTATGGTAGCTCTGGACCACAGCAGGCCTTCTGGATAGCAGGGTGATTTCCAATAAGTGTGCTGAGTTAAGAATACGTGTTTTCTAGGATGTTAGCTTCCAAGGGGAAGAAAGAAGGAAAGAGTTGGATCACATGTATCCACTTTATCCTTCCAGACTTATCAGTTAGCTCCACTTCCCTTGAGGTGGAGTGAATGTGGGGGCAGAAAGAGGCCAGGAGTGTAATGCTGTTGGAATTCCCTTCACATGGAAGGTAACACCCAGGATAGGGGTGTTCCTTCTCAATACCTTTATATGTGATAACATACAAGACAGATAAGGTCTTCTCGAGACAGAATAGGTAAAAAGATGGTTAGTGTCAAGGTGAAGTTTAGCAGGTAAGATCCCTTGACTTTTGTTGTGTATATTTGGAGAGTTCCCAGATGGTCTTCTATATGAAGAATATATTGAGGCCATTACTAAATCATTTGGGACTTTTAGGAGAGCCACTTATAGGAGAACTGGTAAGAACCACAGTGTTTTAGATCTCATATGACCCTGAAAGTGAAAAGTGAAAGTTTTAGTCGCTCAGTTGTGTCTGACTCTTTGCGACCCGATGGACTGTAGCCTGCCATGCTTCTCTGTCCATGGAATTCTCCAGGCAAGAGTATTGGAGTGGGTAGCCATTCTCTTCTCCAGGGGATCTTCCTGGGATCGAACCTGGGTCTCCTGCATTGGCAGGTGGATTCTTTACCGTCTGAGCCACCAGGGAAGCCCCCACATGACCTTTCTTCTAAAGGTTCTTTGAATATTTTGGTCCAGTCCTGTGTATCCTTTTGCTTTTGAACTACTCTCTTGAGAGTCCCTTGGACTGCAAGGAGATCAAACCAGTCAATCCTAAAGGAAATCAGTCCTGAATATTCATTGGAAGGCCTGATGCTAAAGCTGGAGCTCCAATACTTTGGCCACTTGATGCAAACAGTTGACTCATTAGAAAAGACCCTGATGCTAGGAAAGATTGAAGGCAGGAGAAGAAGGGGATGACAGAGGATAAGATGGTTGGATGGCATCACTGACTCAATGGACATAAAGTTTTAGCAAGCTCCCAGAGATGGTGAAGGACAGGGAAGCCTGGAGTACTGCAGTCCATGGGATCACAAAGAGTTGGACACAACCAAAAGACTGAACAACAAACCTGTGTATCACTCCCTGGATAATTTCTGATTGGTAATTCATTCAATTGCTGTTCATTTCAACAAGTATTTATTTGGTTCTGATAATTTGTCAGCAGTGCTTGGTACTAGGATTTAAAGATGAACAAGACCCAGTCTTGTCCATTTGTTAAGTGATAAACCTTTAACTTGTTTCCAGTTTTCATTATTACAGATAATGCTTCTGTAAACATACTTAAACAAATCTCTTTATGCAGTTGTGTGGGAATTTCAATCCAGACTCTATGCCTAGAAATGGAATTTCTACATCATAGGATGCACATTTTTGTTCTGCAAAATAACACCAAATTGCTCTCCAAATGGCTATACCAATGTATACTTCTAGTGGTTTATGAGTATATTGGACATTTGCCTTTTTGTTTGTTTGTTCATTTTTGGGGCTGCCTAGAACCATAACCTCATGTCTATGGTTTTGTGAGCTAAAAAGCCAGATTCTTGCTCTGCCTGATCCCAAGAGCCTGGGCATAGGCATGTAGCCAAAATATACCAACTGAATGCTTTCTCCTGGGACATTTAATCTGGAGCAAGAGAGGCAGAGAAGCCAAGCTGGTGTGGCATTGATTTCAGTGACAGTGTCATGGCATCCAGTGTCCAGAGGCAGAGGTGGAAGTAATATTGATGGCATCAGGTTCATCTTCACAGATCCTTCCCAAGATATTATTTTAGCTGTGATTCTGGGTTTCTTGAAGTTGCTGGACTGACCTGTTTTCTAAATTTTATTCTTCAGCCTTCTTATTCATATAGTTCATACTGTGAGCTCTCCAGTAGTCTTTCAACAAATTCCAGCTCTCCTACCAGAATTGAGTGTGGTGCACTGTTTTCTAACTGTTAATCTCAATACATCAAGGCTTATGAAATCAATATAGTGGGTCTTAGCAACATTTTAAAAATGAAATACTATAGAATAGAAATATTGGTGTTCATTGACTGTGATAAGGGTAAGGATTGTGTCATGAGACATATACACGTATAAACATGCACATATATGTCCTAAGTTGCTAAGTAAAATGCTTTTATTATTTTAGGTTATCATTCAGAGATTTGAAAAATAGTGACCTAGTGTTTAAGATCATGAGCTTTGGAATTGACTTGCCAGCCATATGGCATTGGGCAAGTTACTTTAGCTCTGTACTTTACTGTCCTAATTTGTAAACTGGTAGTATTCAGAGACTGCTAGTTTTCTACAAAAATTATTTCCCCCTTTTTTCAAAGCTATGGTATTTTTTGAAAATCAGTTCAAGCTGCTGCAAGAGGATGCCAAAGACTGGGTGGCTTAAACAACAAGCGTTTGTTTCTCACAGTTCTGGAGGCTGGAAGTCCAAGATCAGGGTGCCAGCATTGTCACATTCTTGGTGAGTGCCCATGTTCTGGTTTACAGATGGTCGCCTTTTGTTCTGTCTCACATGATAGACAAAGAGATCAGTTCTCTTGTATCTCTTAAGGGAACTACTCCTATTCATGAGCGCTCCACCATCATGACCTAAATACCACCCAAAGGCCCCACCTCCAAATAATACCATAGTGGGGAATCCCCCTTCAACATGAATTTTGGGGGACACAAACATTCAAATCCACAGTTGTGTGATAGCTGAGCACATGACTGTACAGCTAGGCCATATTTGCTAGTTGACTTACACTAAGTGTGGGGATGCAGCTAAGTTCTTGCCAGTGGAATATGTTCCCTTTTCACATCTGAACCTTGAAAGGCATTGTGTATACCTCCTCCATTACCCTTTCCCTTTCTTGGTGGGTGGAACCCTGACGTGGTTGTCATCCAGCTTTGGCCATGTAGACATAATGTAGACCAAATAGACAACAAAATGGAGGGGACCTGGGTCTTTGAGTTCACCAATGTTTGCTACTCACATCAAGACTATTGAATATGAGAGAAATGTCTTTGTTTTCTAAGCCATTGCATTTTGAGTTCTTTTTGTTGTATAAATACTGTCTTTACCCCACCTAGTACACTATCTCATGGAGCTATTGAGTATTATTTGAGCAATTCCTCATGTATAATAAGTGCTAAGTATGGTTAAAGTCAAAGTGTTAGTCGCTCAGTCATGTCTGACTCTTTGCAACCCCAGGGACTATAGCCTGCCAGCCTCCTCTGTCCATGGAATTTTCCAGGCAAGAATACTGGAGTGGGTAGCCATTCCCTTCTTCTGGGGATCTCCACAACCCAGGGATCTAACTTGGGTCTCCCACACTGCAGGCAGATTATTTTACTGTCTGAGACCCCAGTAAAGCCTCAATAATTTATAAATAAGGTATACCTGTTATTAATTTTTTTTGAAATCAAGAACTCTGATTAGTAAGATGAAGGGTGAATTTGGCTCAATGGTTCCTTATGAGGGGTGATTTTTTTTCCTCCTCCCTCTCCCCCTCAGGGAATGTTTGGCAATGCCTAGAAACATTTTTGGTTACTTTAACTGAAGGGTATTACAAAGGCCTCCAGTGGGTAGAGTTCAGTGATGCTGCTAAATATTCTACAATATACAGGACAGCACCCCTCCCCCAGCCCCCACATATAATATAGAGCTCCAAATGTTTCAAGGCTAAAACCCTGATTTGGCTGATTGGTTTAAGCTATTCTGAATACAAGAACAGAAGTTAGGGTCAAATTGTGTGACTGAGAATTACGAGGTGGGGTATTTCCGCAAAAGAAATGCCATGCTATTTTACCATGGCAGGAGGAGAATGGCAGCTGGGCAGCAGTGAATAGATGTCTCCAGTTACCTTTTTGACCACTCCCATTCATTTACACCCTTCTTTTTATATACAAACCCAGTCACTTATTCCTCAAAATCATAACCAGTTCCAAGTCCAGGATTTCAGAGTGACACACAGTCGTTCTCTTTAGCATGGATCTTGTGACCAATAGCTAAGTAATATGCCATTAACTCTAACATAATTGTTATATCATGATGGAGAGAGAACAGAACGGATACATATAAGACCATCTTTCATCCCACAGATAGACAGTCTTGGATCATAGCACTGCCATTCCTTCCTTGGTGTTTGGGGGCAGATAGCAGGGAAGTTGCTGAATCTATTCAGACTTCACTGAGCCACCAATCCACCATTATGGAGCCCAAGGTGAAACTGAATTATGATTTTTATTTTGCTTCACTTGGGAGTTAAAGGGGCAGGAAGCAAGACAACAGAGGCACTGACAGGAAGGCTTAGTGATGTTTTCATTGTCTCTCAGAACAGATATAATCTATGAAAAGAACCTAGGGACCATGGTTTATTTTATTTTTAATCATGGGCATATTCTTCCCATGTAGCTTAGTCGGTAAAGAATCTGCCTGAAATGCTGGAGACCTGGGTTCGATTCCTGGGTTGGGAAGATGCCCTGGAGAAGGAAATGGCAACCCAATCCAGTATTCTTGCCTGGAGAATCCCATGGACAGAGGAGCCTGGCAGGCTACAGTCTACGGGGTTGCCAAGAGTCAGACATGACTTAGCACTGTCTTAGAGAAGGAGAAAGTTGCCAGTGTATCAGGCATCTCAGTCTGTTTTGGATTTTCTACTAATAGGCTCACTTCCTTCATTCATGTACTCCTTTCAGTTTTGATCTCTCTCTCTCCTCTTCAAGTCATCTACCTTCACTCTCCAGACTTGTTTTTCACTTTGAGACTTTCCCAGTATTGGAATGTAGGTGTAGCCGCCTTCATACACTGCAATTGTAGGTGCCATTTGTCCTACATCAAATCAACTCTGTCAAAACAACTTCTTCCAAGTGCCAGAAACAAACTCCCTCTCATCATTTTAGGGATTGCTCACCAAATGGGTATTTCCGTTGGAATTTAGTCTCTTGCTCTCACCACGTATGTGGAACAGCTACGAAAAGAATAACCTGAACCCAGCAAATAACCAAACACGTCCTGAGCTTCATTACCTGAACCGCCTCCTTCCCCAGGAGCTCTGTTGCGTCAAACTTTGGGTGTTCCCACGAGAGTGACTGTCAGATCTCGAGCACTGCAGTTGTTGTTCCGTTGCTATATCATGTCCAACCCTTTGTGATCCCACAGCAGCCCGACAGGCTCCTCTGTCCTCTGCTGTCTCCTGGTGTTTGTTCACATTGATGTCCATTGAGTCAGAGATGCTGTCTAACCATCTAGAGAGTGCCTGAAGAACTATGGATGGAGTCATAGCATTGTACAGGAGGCAGTGACTAAAATCATCCCAAAGAAAAAGAAATGCAGGAAGGCAATGTTGGTCATCTGATGGAGGCTTTACAGATAGCTGAGAAAAGAAAAGTAAAAGGCAAAGGAGAAAGGGAAAGATATACCCAATTGAATGCACTGCAGTTTAACAATGTCAAAATTACTTTACATACATTACATTAAAATTAAAAGTCATACATAGCTGACTTCATTTCATTCAAGAGAAAAGGTAGGTAGTTTCATAATAGTGGTCTCCTTCATCATGGAATTACATTACTCTTGGTGGCTCAGACAGTAAAGCGTCTGTCTACAATGCGGTAGACCCGGGTTTGATCCCTGGGTTGGGAAGACCCCCTGGAGAAGGAAATGGCAATCCACTCCAGGACTATTGCCTGGAAAATCCCATGGACAGAAGAGCCTGGTAGGCTATAGTCCATGGGGTCGCAAAGAGTCGGACACGACTGAGCTAATTCACTTTTTTTAGCATTTGAAAGAAATTACTAAATTTTATTAACAAAAGTCTTTGCAAAGAAAATCCAAAAACTGTAAGCAGGAGCAAAGAACTTTATTTTTGGTACTGACATAGTTATTTTTCTCAGTTAGATGTAACAGATGTTAGTAATAATAATAACTAATAATAATTACAACACAAAAGCTAATATTTAATGAGCACTTAAATGTCCCAGACATGGTAGCTAAAAATGGTCTGATCAAAAAACCTAGAAATTTATACCAGATGCTTGAGATTGATCCCGGGTTTTCCTACAAAATACTTGAACTCAGTGGCACTCTATATTTTTATTAAATTTGGCTACTGGACTCGGTACGTGAGCTCCTGGTTGAGCAGTTAAAGGTAGAGAAAAAATAGCCATGGCTTTAGGGCTTAACCTCTGGTAAAAGTGTCGAAAGAAAAGGTAAATGGCCACTTTCATCATGACTGTCAAATGTCCCGACTTTCCTGCTTCCACCCATTTTTGGTAGTTGATTGCTGAGTTTTGCTTATGTATTTTTTTAGGAAGACCTCTATAAAGTAACTTACAACCTACTGTGAGTGCTAGGAAATATTCTTTATATTTAAGATCATGAATGTTTGAATCATGTAATTTCTTCAAAACAAAGGAGTTATTCAGACATGTAAATTAGGACATTACCTTTCTAGTAACATTTGTATCGTTGATATCATTACCTTTTCATGAACATTTGTATCAGTTAGCAGATGTTTACTGTGCCCCTGTATTTCAGCACCTGAATTAAGGGTTTAGGAAGGTGAATAACAGCAACCAGGATGTGATTTTATTTTCTTTAAATTTTTTTCTTTTATTTTTTGGCTGCACTGGGTCTAGTTGCGGCGTGTGATCTTTTGTTGCAACACGCAGGCTTCTCTCTGGTTGTGGCAACGGACTCCAGACTGGGCTTGCTTGGAAGTAGCTTCTGGTGCTTGGGCTTAGTTGCCCCACAGCATGTGGGGTCCTGTTTCCCGACCAGGGATTAAGTCCACGTCCCCTGCATTGGAAGGTGGATTCTTAATCACTGGACCACCAGGTAAGTCCCCAGGATGTGATATGTTGTTTCAATAGCAAGAATAATGTTTTGTACAAGGGAAGTTCATGAACTTTTATTGTTTTATTTTTCGTATGTAGTCTGGACCCTGGAGTCAATTCTCATCATCTTGCCTTGTCATTTATTAGCTTAGCCCATGGTACGTTGTTTAACTTCTATAAATCTCTCTATATTCATGGGTAAATGAGACTAAAAAAAGGTACCTACATGACAGGATTGTTGAAAAGACTAAATGAGATGTATAGGGGAGGAAAAAATTATCTTTTTTCTCTCCCCATCTTGAGTTCTCCAGCTGGGACCTTGTAAATTAGACTAAGGAAAGACTAACGAGAGAAAAACAAGTTTATTAACATATGTGTCACACATACGCATGGGAGTACTCACAAATTAGTGACTCAAAGAGGTGGTTAGAACTTCGCCTTACATACCACCTTAAAGGAACAATACAGTGTTAGAGACATGACAAAGGAAAAGGAGTTTTAGCTTCTAGAGGTGGGAAGGCAAACATACGGGGAAACCAATGGTAGCTAGCTAAGGTTTGTTGGGTAGGTTCCTCTAGGCTTAAAAGGGTCTAGAGTTGTCTCCAGCGATTAGCTCCTGTCTTCCTGGTAGAGAGGGGACAGGAAACACTTTTATAACTTTATGTCCTATTTTTAGGCAAATAGGAGGAGGGTAAGGAACTCTTCTTGTATCTGCTTCTTCTTAATTGATTTCTGCTCAAAATAATCTTTATGCCAAAGTGGTATATTTGGGGGTGTCAGATTCTGTTCATCTTCATATATAAAGGACCTATCGTAAGGCCTGACACTTATAGGAAGAGCTAAATGGTAGCTATTTTTACTGATATTATCATAGAAAATCAGAATCAGTCATTTGCTTTCATGGCTGACAAACTCCATTAATCGCATTTGTTACAGTTTGTGGATTTTCTTCTCATAATTCTAGGGTTTAGACTGGCTACACGAATGTATGGTTATAATCTTAACTACATCTGATTTGATGAGCTGAGGCCAGAAAAGATCCTGGGAAAAGGACTGTCAGTACTATTATAAATAGCAGGGCACCAGTGCAGGGTAAACAGGTATTTCCAGTTGGTTTTGAGATGCTTCATTTTCCCTTTGGGTTATTTTATCCTGAGGGTGGAGTGGGTGCTGTTTTGGGCTAACCCCATTACCATCCTTCTCTAGGTCCTGACTCTGCCCATCAGTCCTTCCCGCATCCTTGCATTCCATTTTCTGCAGGTATCTCTTCCTGGAAGCTTTGCTATTTGTTAGGTTTTCTTATAAAAACCTATGAACAAAGACAATGGTTGAGTCATCTCAACAATCTGGCTCCTCATGGAGTCATCAACTTTTAGAAAGCTGTTTGAAATAACCACAGCTTCAGATATAGGGAACAAATTTAGGGTCACCAAGTGGGGCAGGGGAGGCGGGATGGACTGAGAGACTGGGGCTGACATGCACACACTTCTATGTGTAAGTGAAAGTTGCTCAGTCGGGTCCCGCTCTTCGAGATCCCCTGGAATGGTCCATGGGATTCTCCAGGCCAGAATATTGGAGTGGGGAGCCGTTCCCTTCTCCAGGGTATCTGCCCAACCCAGTAAAATAGAAAACTAATGAGAATCTACTGTATACCACTGGGAACTCTACTCAATGATCTGTGGTGATCTAAATGGGAAGGAAACCCAAAAAAAGAGGGGATATGTGTATACGTATATGGGCTGCCGTCTGTGGGGTCACACAGAGTCGGACACGACTGCAGCGACTTAGCAGCACAGCAGCAGCATAGTCGATTCACTTTATTGTACAGCAGAAACAGACACAGCATGGTAAAGCAACTCTACTCCAATACAAAGTTTTTTAAAAGGGGGGAGGTTGGGAGAGGGTTGGATTGGGAGTTTGGGATTTGCAGATGCAGACTGGTGTATATAGAATGGATAAACAGCAAAGTCCTACTGTAGAGCACAGAAGACTATATTCAGTACCCTGTGATAAACACAATGGAAAAGAATATGCAGAAGAATGTATACATATGTATAATTGAGACACTGTTGTGCAGCAGTACTTAACACAATGTGGTGAACTTTATGTTGATAAAAAGTAAATTAAAAAAAAAAGAAAATCATATTACTCCTTCCCTCTCATATAATAGATTTTCTGGAATTTTTTACACAGGGACTGATTAGATTAATTGTCGATTAAAATAATCTCCATGTAAACATCTACGTGTGCCATTCTAAATTCTCTGTAATTCACCTACCTGCTCTGTTTATAAAACAAAGAATGTCTTCTTAGAAAAGAAAGAACCACAACTTACTCTTCTTTTACTCCGTTTAGTTCCCTTTCTCTTGATTATGCAAATAGTAATTCATAGTTATTTCAAAGATGTTAGATAGTAGAAAAATAAAGAAGAAAGATCTTCCATATAGAAGGAATCACTGTGAAGATGTTAGAGCCTTTCCATTTGGTCTCTTTTGGTGCTGTTTAACGTGGCTGGGAGCATTCTATCTATGTCACTTGGTCTAGATTTGTTTTGCTTAACCTCCTAACATAAACGTTTCTCACTGTTAGAATGTTTATATTTTAAGAACTCCATCCTATCTCATTGTACTGTAAACTTACTTAAATTAGACTCACTTTGGGCATTTAAGTTGTTCTCAGTTTTCAGCTTTTATAAATAAGAATGCTATTATAAATAAGAATGTATTTATAAATAATAGTGCTATTATAAACAGGAACGTTTATAATAATAATAAATTTTTGCCAGTATTTCAGCTTATTTATTACAACACCTGCTTTTGTTTTGTTTGTTGGAAGAGTTTTAATCACAGTTTTGATTTCATTATTTGTGATTGGTCTATTCCTAGTTCCTGTTTCTTCCTAGGTCAGTCTTGGAAGCTTGTACCTTTCTAAGAATTTGTCCACTTCTTCCAAGTAGTCCATTTTATTGGCATATAGTTGTTTGTAGTAGTCGCTTATGATCCTTTGTATTTTTGCAGTGTTGTCACTTCTCCTATTTCATTTCTATTTTTATTGATTTGAGTCCTCTCCCTTTGTTTCCTTGATGAATCTGACTAAAAGTTTATCAATTTTGTCAGTCTTCTCAAAGAAACAGCATTTAGTTTCATTGATCTTTGCTGTTGTTTTCTTGGTCTCTGTTTCATTTATGACAACTCCTTAGACTGACAGTGATGAGGCTGTCAGTACATTATTGCCAGACATTTTCCTGAAAGATTGTATGAGTTTTCACTCCTGTCTGCAGCATATGAGAATGTCTTTTTCACTCAACTCTTATTTACTAACAAGTGACATTCATTTTAAAATAGTTTTGTTTTTTTAGGAAACACAAAGTTATCTTTTTTTCAATTAAAAAAATTTTTTTCAGCCGAACTACATGTCATGTAGGATCTTAGTTCCCTGACCAGGGATCAAACCCTTGCACCCTGCACTTCCAGCATGAAATCTTAATCACTGGACCACCAGGGAAGTCCCTACATGTTAATGTAATGTACGTAAAAAATTATTAGTGATTACTATGCTTGTTAACTCTTTTCTGAACTTTCTGTTCAAGTATTGGGTTCTTTTTTTCTGTGAGGTGCTAGTATGTTTTCCCACTGGTTTCTGCAACTTTATTGAAGAAAAATAAATCAATTACTAGCAAAGCTATTAGTTGATCACTCATCCATTGACAACTTGCATCATTTATTCTGGGCTATATTAAACAGTATGTTATTGGAAAAATAGATTAACAGCTTCAAGCATCCTACAATTTAAATGAAAATTACAAGATGTTTGAGGCTCTATTTTGGAATACAAAGGGTATTTGACTTCCAATTTGCACTGTCTGTAGGATAAAAACAGGTCATTCCTTTATTGACATATATAAAATACATCTGATTTTCTGTTCTGCTGATGCTACCAGCTCAATACCAGTTCTCCAGCCACATCTGTGATGAGCATAAAGTATATCATGTAATCTCAAATCTCTTACAGTGGAAGGCTTAAACAAGAGTGGCATGGATACTGCTGGAGTAATACTGCTTCATTTGAAGTGACAACCAAGCCTCCATTTCTCTCTCCCTCAGATGATTCTTCAGCATGTTGGAACTGTGAAGAATGGTTTTAGCCTCATAACCACATTAGAGTGAAGACTTTGGCCATATAATATGCATCTTCCATTTTTTAAAAAACTCCGACTCTTGGGCAAGTGTTCTCTTTTAACTACTTCCCAGTTTCTAAGAGCAGTTATTGTCCAAAGCTGGAAGAACTTATAAGTCTTCTCAGATGAGTATGTGAATGAATGGAGGGAGATAAACAAAAAATAAAATTAAAAAAGACAAGGCCTGAGAGGGGAGCAGCCTGATAAGAAAATTTTTTAAAAAATGTAACAAATTTATTCCGTCTATCATGTGAGTTATTCTGACCTTAAGGCAGTATCACATGGCATACTTCTGAGTCTATTCCTGAGATACTCTGTTGTGCTTATCTCTGTGTTATAGATCCATGCAGGGATCTATAGTACTCAGGGATTCAGTTCAATTCAGTTCAGTCACTCAGTCGTGTCCGA
This sequence comes from Bison bison bison, assembly GCF_000754665.1. Lineage (NCBI taxonomy): Eukaryota > Metazoa > Chordata > Mammalia > Artiodactyla > Bovidae > Bison > Bison bison. The sequence continues at coordinate 641,467 of NW_011494460.1, read as the reverse complement.
CTCTTTGGGACCCCATGGACTGCAGCACGCCAGGCCTCCCTGTCCATCACCAACTCCCGGAGTTCACCCAAACTCATGTCCACTGAGTCGGTGATGCCATCCAACCGTCTCGTCCTCTGTCGTCCCCTTCTCCTCCTGCCTTCAGTCTTTCCCAGCATCAGGGTCTTTTCAAATGAATCAGTTCTTTGCATCAGGTGGCCAAAGTGTCGGAGTTTCAGCTTCAGCATCAGTCCTTCCAATGAACACCCAGGACTGATTTCCTTTAGGATTGACTGGTTTGATCTCCTTGCAGTCCAAGGGACTCTCAAGAGTCTTCTCCAACACCGCAGCTCAAAAGCATCAGTTCTTTGGTGCTCAGCTTTTTTTATAGTCCAGCTCTCACATCCATACCTGACTACTGGAAAAACCATAGCTTTGACTAGATGAACCTTTGTC
>NW_011494460.1:635188-640787 GCF_000754665.1 Bison bison bison | reverse complement strand
TTTTCACTCTCCTCTTTCACTTTCATCAAGAGGCTCTTTAGTTCTTCTTCACTTTCTGCCATAAGGGTGATGTTATCTGCATATCTGAGGTTATTGATATTTCTCCTGGCAATCTTGATTCCAGCTTGTGCTTCCTCCAGCCCAGCATTTCTCATGATGTACTCTGCATAGAAGTTAAATAAACAGGGTGACAATATACAACCTTGATGTACTCCTTTCCCAATTTGGAACCAGTGTGTTGTTCCATGTCCAGTTCTAACTGTTGCTTCTTGACCTGCATATAGATTTCTCAGGAGGCAGGTCACATGGTCTGGTATTCCCATCTCTTTCAGAATTTTCCATAGTTTTTTTGTGATCCAGACAGTCAAAGGCTTTTACATAATCAATAAAGCAGAAGTAGATGTTTTTCTGGAACTCTCTTGCTTTTTTGATGATAAAATGGATGTTGGCAATTTGATCTCTGTTTCCTCTGCCTTTTCCAAATCCAGCTTGAACATCTGGAAGTTCATGGTTCATGTACTGTTGAAACCTGGCTTGGAGAATTTTGAGCATTACTTTGCTAGCATGTGGCATGAGTAGAAGTGTGCAGTAGTTTGAGCATTCTTTGGCGTTGGGGATTAGTACTCAGAATATTAGTACTCAGGGATCATCTGGGTTTCGATCTCAGAGCAGTGAACAAGTGAGTAAAAGAACTGAAGAATAGTTAAGGCAGGTGACCACTGTAATCTTAGGATTTTGAGACAAGGGCTGCCATTCCTGTTGATGTTTGGATGATAAAGTCTTTTTTTGAAAAAAATATGTATTCTTTTGGCTACCTCAGTTTTATTAATAGTCGCAGCTCTCGGGTTCCTTGCTATGTCATGTGTATCCTTTGTTGCGGTGTGCGGGCTCTCTAGTTGTGGCACGCAGACTCCAGAGCGCCCAGCGTTCAGTGGTTGTGGCATGTGGGCTCTCTCGTTGGGGCTTGCGGGCTCCAGAGTACATGGACTCTGTTGCTCTGTGACATGTGGGATCTTAGTTCTCTGACCAGGAATCAAACAGGCATCCCCTATTTTGCAAGGTGGATCACCAGGGAAGATGTCCATGATAAATTCTTAGGGTAAATATAGCCTTAGGTGGTTTGAAGAGGTAGTGTTAGGAAAATGAATTGTCACAAATTCATACCACCTTGATATGGACTGTCATTAGGTCCCATAATTGTGGCTTGCCAATGAAACATCATCCCCAGCTTGACCTCAAAACATTGTGCTGGAGGGTCATGGGCCAGATCACTAAAGTGAAAGTTGCTCAGTCATGTCCTACTCTTTGTGATCCCATGGCTGTAGCCCACCAGGCTCCAATGTCCATGTGATTCTCCAGGCAAGAATAATGGACTGGGTAGCTGTTCCCTTCTCCAGGGGATCTTCCCAACCCAGGGATTAAATCCAAGTCTCCTGCATTGCAGGCGCATTCTTTACCATCTGAGCCACGAGGGAAGCCCCCAAATCACTAAGTTCCTTATTAATTCATCACCTTAGTCTGTGCTTTTTGTCTGGCTCCTCAGTGTCAGTGTCTGACAGTGTCTCCTCCTATCTCAGTGTCTGCCCAAAGGTCTGGCCCAAACTCTTGATTATCTGGGTGCTAGGATTGTCTCTTCATCTCACACCGGCTCTGCCAGACACAGGCACAGAGGGCCTTGGAACCTCCTCAAACTGCAGCCATGGCCTCCTCCCTGCCTGCCTGACAACTGGTGTATCCCTGGCCCTATGTACTCATACACACAACATGAGGTGATAGTATTTTTATTTTTAAGGTTTTTTTTTTGGTTGTACCATGTAGCTTGTGGGATCTTAGTTCCCTGACCAGAGACTGAACCCAGGCCACAGAAGTGAGAGCCTTGGAATCCTAACCACTAGGCCACCAGGGCACTCTCTGTAAGATTATTTAGAAAATAGATTTTATTAAAGTACAGCTGATTTACAGTGTTGTGTATCTCAGGATTCTTCCATGTTTGCATGCACATCTCTCAGCCAAGATGAATTTCACCGAAGAGGCCTATGGGTAGTTAGCATCATTTAGCATCACTCCTCTTTTGACCTCCAAGGAGCAGTTCTGCAAATATGTAGTCGGGGAGGTCTCCTGACTTAGAGAATGAGAAATACGTGGTCTCCCATCAGGTAGGGCACAGCCTTCTCCCTAATCATCCTATTTTCATCTTGGATTGTCTACCCTGAGGGGGCCCATCTACCTCATGCCTCAAATCTCTGAGAGAGGTGGACCCTGAGAAATCTTTATTGGGAAGACATAAGGTCTGTTTTCTGTACCTTCTTCAGGCTGGCAAGGGGCTTTAGACCCTACCTAGTTGGGGGTTGTGGAGCTCTTTCCCTTCTCATTAAAGGGCCCCAGTGTGAATTCCATTGTTATTTTGACAAGCTCTGCTCTGGGGAGTGTCTGGAGTCCCTGTATCACCACTGTCCTGTGACGCCCAAGAGAAAACAAAGTAAATAGTTAGATTAGAGAGGCAGGAGCTAAAGACTAGTAAAAGATTATTATAATCAGAGACTCAAGCAAGGGTAGAAATCTGGTTGTACAAGGTCAGCATATTTTTGATAATCTCAGGCTTAAAATTTTAGTATTTTTCTATTTCTCTAGTAATTCTCTGTTTCTAAAATGGAAGGTCTGATCCTTTTGGTCCCAGGCCTTCTTCTTGGACTGAAAGGTCTTAGTTTCAGATTTGCAACAAGTATGGAAGACAGTAGAGCACTAGGCAAAATGTAACATAAATTAGTGTATTAAAAAGCAGAGACATAACTTTGTTGACAAAGGTCCATATAGTCAAAGCTATGGTTTTTCCAGTAGTCTTGTACAGATGTGAGAGTTGGACCGTTAAGAAGGCTGAGCGCTGAAGAATTGATGCTTTCTAACTGTGGTGCTGGAGAAGAGTCTTGAGAGTTTCTTGAGCTGCAAGGAGATCAACCAGTCAATTCTAAAGGAACTCAACCCTGAATTTTCACTGGAAGGACTGATGCTGAAGCTGAAATGCCAATACTTTGGCCACCTGATGCGAAGAGCTGACTCATTTGAAAAGACTCTCATGCTAGGAAAGATTGAGGGCAGGAGGAGAAGTGGGCAACAGAGGATGAGATGGTTGGATGGCATTACTTACTTAATGGACATGAGTTTGAGCAAACTCTGGGGGACAGTGAAGAAGAGGGAAGCCTGGCTCGCTGCAGTCCATGAGGTTGCAAAGAGCTGGACATGACTTAGTGAACAACAAGGCATAGAAAAGCAAGGCAATCATTAGCTTCATACTAGCACCAGTCAGGGACATAATTAAATCACCCAGCATGGACAGAGAAGCTCAGTGAATTCTAAGAGGAAGGGTCAGGGCAAAGTGAAAGTGAAAGTGAAGTCGCTCAGTCGTGTCTGACTCTTTGCGACTCCATGGACTGCAGCCTGCCAGGCTCCTCTGTCCATGGGCTTTTCCAGGCAAGAGTACTGGAGTGGGCTGCCATTTCCTTCTCCAGGGGATCTTCCCAACCCAGGGATCAAACCCAGGTCTCCCGCATTGTAGGCAGATGCTTTTACCATCTGAGCCACCAGTGAAGGGTCAGAGCAAAAAAGAGAATAATTATCTAAATCTACCAGACCGTGTCAAATATTCTGTAACTGGACTGAAGTACTGGGAGGCAAAAGGAAGATAGTAGCTATGGACACTTAGCCTAGGGTCTTAAGGGTTTTTTTTTCATTTTTTCTTTTGTCCTTTTTAAATAGTAGTTTCAGATCATGCACTGGAATTTTCAGGTTCTGGGTCCTCTGGATCCCGGAGAAAGGGGTGGATATCTATATCAACTATATCACAGAGATAGTTGGAATGTGGGTCTTCAGGGTCCTGTAATATATCAGTGGAGAACAGGTTTAATCCTGGACAGATGAGCCCGGCTGGAAGCCCCTGGAGTTTGACTGTCATAGGCGTGCACAACAGGGCTTGGTAAGGACCTTTCCATTTTGGGAGTAGCTAGTCTCTGGGGGACTCATTTTTCCTGGTCTGTAAGAGTACCCAGTCTCCAGGTTTTACAACAGGGTAACTCAGACGGTCATCTGCAGCAGGCTGTACTCGGTTGCCATATTCTTGTGTGGCCTTCTGGACCTGGTCCAGATTTATAATGTGTTAATATTTAAGATGAGCCTGGGTTTCTTGATCAGTTAGCATGTCCAGAGTAAGGAATGGCCTTCTGTCGGTCATTTCGAAAGGGCTTAACTTGGTGGTGGTTCTAGGAGCTGCCCTGATCCTTAAGTGGGCTGTTGGCAGCAGGTGATACCACAACTCTGACATATCTTGACAGGGTCTGCCCAAAGTTTTCTTTAGTGTATGATTAACCTATTCCACTTTTCCTGAGGACTGAGGTCTCCGGGATAAATGGAGGTGGTATTTAATTCCTAAAGCCTGTGAAAGCTCTTGCGTGACCTTTGTTACAAATGAAGGCTCATTGTTGTTCTGAAGGTGACGAGGCAACCCGACTCTAGGAATAATTTCCTTTAGGAGCAACTTAGCAACTTCAGTTGCCTTCTCTGCTCTAATGGAGACAGCCTCTATCCATCCAGTAAAGGCATCCATAAAGACTAGTTAAGTATGTAAAGCCCTGAAAAGAGGGCATCTGAGTGAAATCTAATTGCCTGTCCTCTCCTGGATGAGTCCCTCATCACTGGACTGGGCTAGCAAGAAGGGGAGGCTTGAAGGTACTTCCTAGATTATGGGTGGCACAAAGGGCACAGGCTCGAGTAACTCTTACGTTGTCACCAGGAGCCCTTTCCCTGTAAAACATCAGAATACAATCATAGACCTTGCATCTCCCCCAGATGGAGAGAATCATGTAGCCCTTTACTAATTTTCCATTGGTCAGAGAGAGGTATGAGCGATTTCTGATGTATGTGCCGCCAGCCATCTGTTTCTAGTTCCTTTTCTAAGGCCTGGGTGAACAAGTGTGGGCTGTCCTGAAACCCCTGAAGCAATACTGTCCAGGTATATTGTGGTATTTGACCTGAGTTGGGGTTAGTCCACTTGAAGGCAAACAGATAGTATGATGAGGAAAGAACTGGGATGCAAAAGAAGGCATCCTTAAGGTTGAGTACAATAAAACATTTAGCGTCCTTAGGGATTTGCGTTAATATGATGAAAGTGAAAGAGGAGAGTGAAAAAGTTTGCTGAAAGCTCAACATTCAGAAAACTAAGATCATGGCATCTGGTCCCATCACTTCATGGGGAATAGATGGGGAAACAGTGGAAACAGTGTCAGACTTTATTTTGGCGGCTCCAAAATCACTGCAGATGGTGATTGCAGCCAGGAAATTAAAAGACGCTTACTCCTTGGAAGGAAAGTTATGACCCACGTAGATAGCATATTCAAAAGCAGAGACATTACTTTACCAACAAAGGTCTGTCTAGTTAAGGCTGTGGTTTTTCCAGTGGTCATGTATGGATATGAAAGTTGGACTGTGAAGAAAGCTGAGTGCTGAAGAATTGATGCTTTTGAAATGTGTTGGAGAAGATTCTTGAGAGTCCCTTGGACTGCAAGGAGATCCAACCAGTACATCCTAAAGGAGATCAGTCCTGGGTGTT
>NW_011494460.1:627161-634904 GCF_000754665.1 Bison bison bison | reverse complement strand
GGTCGCAAAGAGTCGGACACGACTGAGTGACTGAACTGAACTGGAGGATTGGCCATTAGGGATGTATAGCGCCCACCACTTCGTTTACTGCTCTCAGGTCTTGTACCATCCTGTATTCCCCATTTGGCTTAACAACTGGTAGAGTAGGAGTGTTGTACAGAGACGGCAGAGCAGCAAGAGGCCGTGCCTTAGGAATTTATCTATGAGGGGTTGTAAACACTTCTTCATTTCCAGCTTTATAGGATATTGTCTGTTGTTAGGATAGGCAGTTTCTGGCCTGAGGCTAATTCTTACAGGTTGGGTGTTTACGGCCCTTCCAGAGGTTCCTTTGTCCCATACTGAAGCGTCTACTGCCTATAGTATATGGCTGGAAGTAGAATCTTGCTCTTCTGGCTGGTGTGTCTTAGAGTCAAGAGGTGTGTCTTAAAGTCAAGATAAGGGGCTGCTTAGGACCTTTTAACCAGAGAGTGACCCCGAGGGAGCTCAGAAGGTCCTTTCCCAGGAGTGGGGTAGGACACTGAGGCACAACTGGAAAGTCATGTAAAATCAACCGCTGCTCAGATTGGCAAGTGAGAGGCCCAATAAAGTCATAAGCGCTCGGCTTTCTGTCGACACAGGTCACAGTACAGCTTTTGGAGAAAAGAGGTCCAGTGTGAGAAATTAAGACAGAGTAAGTGGCTTCCATATCAGTTAGGAAATCGATTTTCATATCTGTCACATCAAGGACTATCCCAGGCTCCTCAATGGATATAGATGTCTTATTGGGGGTAGCTACCAGAATCCCCAGGCCACCTCAGTCCTATAGCATGGCCATCTTGGGATCGGGAGCACCCTGCTTCCCCTTCAGGACTGGGGGCACTCCCTCTTCCAGTGATCTGTTTGTTTGCATGTTGGCCATGGCCCCGGGAGTTCTTTCTGGCAATCTCAGCGGCCTATTGCCTTGCATTTTAGCATTCTCTCTTGTTGGTCTTATCTCCAAATGGATAATCGGACTTTCCTAGCCCCCTTGGGTTGTTCTGAGGTCACAAGGCATGACTGCCAGCAACAACTATTAATTTTGCATGAACCCTGGCCTGTCTTTCTTTATGTTGGGTTCTATCCTTCTCTGAGCTTGATCTTGATTATTAGAAACCCAAAGGTCACATCTAAGAGCTGGGGGATGGGCGTTTGTGGGCGAAACTATAACTTTTGGAGCTTCTGCCTAGTATCAGGGGTGGCCTGGCTCAGCAAGGACTGACCTTCAGCAGAGGACGGGGTCTGTGTTAGTATATTTCCTTAAATGGCTCTGTAAGCCACCCATGAAAGAGGGCTGGATTTTCTCTTTTTTCTTAGGTCACTTCTTTAACCTTTTCATAGTTAACTGACTTTTTAATATGCTTTCTCATCCTTTCTAATACACACTGGATCATGTACTTCCTGGTTTCTATTCCCTCCTGGGAATTATAATTCCAAGAGAGGCTTTTCAGGGTTACCCAGACAGGGATCTATACAGCCTTGTTCTGGATTCCCGTCATAACTTAAAAGGGAAACATTCACCGTGTCCAGAACCCTTGATGTCCTGTGAATAGAGGACCAGGGTGTCCCTCAAATTCCTTGCAGCAGGAAGCCCCTTAGGTGGCACCAACCTTGACTTCCTCAGCCTGCCACTGAAGACTGGATTGCATCTCCCACTGCTGAGGCCACTGCACGGGTAGGAAGAACCACTGAGTGATCTTAAGCTGTTCTTATACGAACTCTTAAAATGAATTTGGCTGATGGAAAATAAACAGTTTCTGGAAAAAAAAAATTCCAAGAGGGTTCCTGATTTGAGACTGCTTCTCCACCCATAGCATAATGTTCGGGTTGGTCTTTGGCAAGCTGGTCAGCCTACCCCTGGGCTGCTTCCAGATTCCCCATTTTCCCTCATGGGTACAATCAGGTAGATAGGACTACCCGAACATCCTCCCAAATTAAATCATAGACCAGCCTTAGGACATGAAACCCTTCAAGAAACTTACTAGGGTCTTCAGTTTCTGTGTGCATTGGACTAAGTCAGTTAAAGAGAAAGGCACATGTAATCTGATTGGCCCTTTGCCATTCGCCACTTCCCTAAGAGGGGCACACTTCCCCTTATCCTGGGCGATAGGAAGCTCCACTGCGAGTTACCCCAGAGGGCCTAGTCTCTCTTTCTTGGGGTAACAATGTATGGTGGGACATTGGGAAGGTGGAGTTTGGGTCAGTCAGAGGGACCAGGAGAAGTAGGTGGCTCCAGAGATGCAGAGATACTGTCAGAAGTAGGAGGAGCTCAGTTTTCCCCCTGAAAGATAAAGAGAGCTGAGAAGAGGATCATCTAAAATGTCAAGAGAGTCTTCTGCTGGTTCCCAGGCTTTGAATTACAAGAGTTGTATAGGGCAGGGTTTGGGTAAAGAATCATGAAAGCCTTTATAGAGAACCTGACCTCACCCCATTTTCCCATCCTGTGGCAAAGATCCAGTTGCAGAATGGTATTGTAATCGAGAGACCAAGTTTCAGGCCATTTTTCTACATTTCCCAACTTAAACAAGGCCAAGCCCTGTTACAGTAGAATTTTAAGTTTTTCCTTTTTTGGCCCATCCATTAAAATATTTCCAATTCTTAAGGATATACTGCAGAGGTGTCTCTTCTGGCTTGGAGGGGGATTCTCCCATGTTGAGAAACCTCCAGCAAAGAATGAGACAGCGCTCTGAGAATGGAATCCAGTGTCCCAGGAACAGTTAACAGGAGGCTTTAACCTGAAGGAGTTCTGGGTGTCCCTGAAATTCCCTTTGAACTTGATGGGGGTCTAGGCATCCTCTATTCGCCCACTGATTGCCGACCAGACGTGTCTGGCCTTCCTTGTGACTTTGTGCAAAGCTCCTCCTCCAGCACAGCCAGAGAAGGGCTTTTGAACCAGTTCAGACTGGTTGCCTGGACTTTCCTTAGGAAGGATCCATTATCTATAGAGTTTATGTCCTGTGATAAGTCTTCCTGTGCTGGGGTGTATTCCTCGTGACTGACTGAGCATCTATGATGTTTATGATTTGGGATTCTGGGTAGCAGCCAGTCTGATAGGCTGTCCATAATAGGATATATAGACTGCCAAGGCCTGGAGTGAAGAGACCTGATAGATGCAAAGAAGAACCCTTGAGGAAATTGGAGTTGGGCGCAATGGAAGATGGCACGGGGTTCAAGCTTGAGGGCTGAAAGGCAGAGAAATTCTCAAAGTAGATTTCTGGGCATTGAGTGAGGTGAGGGACTAGACAACAGAAGAACCCCAAATCATTTTCTCTGTCTTCCTGGCAGCTGAGATACAATTGAGAATCATCTATCGATTTTGTCTGACATAGACAGCACCAGTTGTGACTGTGGCAGGGATGCAGTTAAGGAATGATATCTAGGAAATCCTTCCCTAGAAGAGCACAGCAATAAGGAGTGAGAAAGAGACTTTGTTGTGGGAGTAAAGTGGAAAAGAAAACTGTAGTGGAGGGTTCCATATAGGACAGTGAGAGAGACCCCTCAGGCTCCCGCACTGTTGGAAATCACAAATAATTTGTGATGGTTTCATGGTGGAAATCACATGGTTTCCACCATGTCTCAGAGGACAGCATCAGCTATCACCCAAGCATTGTTTGAATCAGCATGGCCTGGGGAAATTAGCCTGCCACCCCCATGTTGGGGGGTACCCGTAATGCTGTGAACGGGCAGAGATTATGCCCTTGGGTCTTGAAAGCAAAGTGAAGAGTGAGAATCAGAAAGCAAGAGCAAAAGTTGGGGGCCTCAAGCTGCAGCTCAGCAACGCCTGTGATTTACTTTGACTTTCTAAATTCCCAGATTTTGGTACCAAATATGATCTCAGGTGGTCTTGTCCTGCAGCAGCCTGAAGCCGGGATGGGTTTCTCTGCCAGAGACTGAGGCTGGGTCGCAGCAGTGAGAGCACCAGGTCCTGGCCACTAGATCAGTGGTCAGTGACAAGGCCCTGACTCCTTGCTTTCAGTTCAGTTCAGTTGCTTGGTCATGTCTGACTCTTTGCAAACCCATGGACTGCAGCATGCCAGGCTTCCCTGTCCCTCACCAACTCCCGGAGCTTTCTCAGACTCATGTCCATCAAGTCGGTGATGCCATCCTAACATCTCATCCTCTGTCCCTTTCTCCTCCCGCTTTCAGTCTTGCCCAGCATCAGGGTAGTTTCCAGTGAGTCAGTTCTTCGCATCAGGTGGCCAAAGAATTGGAGTTTCAGCTTCAGCATCAGTCCTTCCAATGAATATTCAGGATTGACTTCCTTTAGGATGAACTGGTTGGGTCTCCTTGTGGTCCAAGGGACTCTCAAGAGTCTTCTCCAACACCACAGTTCAAAAGCATCAGTTCTTCAGCACTCAGCTTTTTTATAGTCCAACTTTTACATCCACACATGATTACTGGAAAAACCATAGCTTTGACTAGATAGATCTTTGTTGGCAAAGTAATGTCTCTGCTTTTTAATATGCTGTCTAGGTTGGTCGTAACGTTTCTTCCAAGGAGCAACGTCTTTTGATTTCATGGCTGCAGTCACCATCTGAAGTTATTTTGGAGCCAAAGAAAATAAAGTCTGTCCCTGTTTTCATTGTTTCCCCATCTATTTGCCATGAAGTGATGGGACCACATGCCATGATCTTAGTTTTCTGAATGTTGAGTTTTAAACCAACTTTTTCACTCTCCTCTTTCACTTTCATCAAGAGGCTCTTTAGTTCTTCTTCACTTTCAGCCATAAGGGTGATGTCATCTGCTTATCTGAGGTTATTGATATTCCTTCTGGCAATCTTGATTCCAGCTTGTGCTTCATCCAGCCTGGCATTTCTCATGATGTACTCTGCATATAAGTTAAATAAGTAGGGTGACAGTATACAGCCTTGACGTACTCCTTTCCAGATTTGGAACCAGTGTGTTGTTCTATGTCCAGTTCTAACTGTTGCTTCTTGACCTGCATACAGAGTTCTCATGAGGCAGGTCAGGTGGTCTGGTATTCCCATCTCTTTAAGAGTTTTCCAGTTTGTTGTGATCCACACTGTCAAAGGCTTTGGCATAGTCAATAAAGCAGAAGTAGATGTTTTTCTGGGACTCACTTGCTTTTTTGGTGATCCAGCAGATGTTGGCAATTTGATCTCTGGTTCCTCTGCCTTTTATAAATCCAGCTTGAACATCTGGAAGTTCATGGATCACATACTGTTGAAGTCTGGCTTGGAGAATTTTGAGCATTAATTTGCTAGCATGTGAGATGAGTACAATTGTACAGTAGTTTGAACATTCTTTGGCATTGCCTTTATTTGGGATTGGAATGAAAACTGACCTTTTCCAGTCCTGTGGCCACTGCTGAGTTTTCCAAATTTGCTAGCGTATTGAGTTTAGCACTTTCACAGCGCCATCTTTCAGGATTTGAAATAGCTCAACTGGAATTCCATCACCTCCACTAGCTTTGTTTGTAGTGACGCTTCCTAAGGCCCACTTGACTTCACATTCCAGGATGTCTGGCTCTAGGTGAGTGATCACACCATCGTGGTTATCTGGGTCATGAAGATCTTTTTTGTACAGTTCTTCTGTGTATTCTTGCCACCTCTTCTTAATATCTTCTGCTTATGTTAGGTCCATACCATTTCTGTCTTTTATTGAGCCCATCTTTGCATGAAATGTTGCCTTGGTATCTCTAATTTTCTTGAAGAGATCTTTAGTCTTTCCCATTCTATTGTTTTTCTCTAATGCTTTGCATTGATCACTTAGGAAGGCTTTCTTATCTCTCCTTGCTGTTCTTTGGAACTCTGCATTCAAATGGGTATATCTTTCCTTTTCTCCTTGGCTTTGCAGAAAAGAATTCCCACAAAGACAGAAGTAGTGAAACCAGAAAAGTGTTTATTTAGGAGGAAAAAGAGTATAGTACCTGTAGATAGACTTGGGTGGACTCAGAGAGAGAGTTGAGCCCTTGTGGTAGTTTGAATCACTTTTATGGGGCATTTCTTCTGACTTTTTCTTTGGCCAGTCACTTTGATTTGCCTGGGTCAGAGTTCATATTTGGTATATCTCAGGATCTTCACATATCTCTTGGCCAAGATGGATTCCACCAAAGAGGCCTATGCATAGTTAGCATCACTTAACATCAGTCCCCTTTTGACCTCCAAGGAGTCTTTCTGCGCATGTGTAGACAGGGAGGTCTCCTGACTTTGAGAAGGAGAAATATGTGGTCTCTTATCTTCTGTCTGGGCAGGGCTCAGCCTCCTCCCTGATTGTCCTGCTATTTTCATCTTGGCCCATCTACTTCCTGCCTCAGGATGTTTTGAATAAGTTGGTTCTACCAAGGCCAGTGGGTCCTCTGTCACTGCCGCCTTGCACACATCATGGTGGTGCCCAAGCTTGGCCTCTCAAGGCTACTTCTTTTCCAGCTGCATTCATGTACTCACTCACCGTGTCCTTTATCACCTTGTGACATCTCTCCCAAGACAACTGGGTCCAGAGGAACTTGTCACCAGTCCAGACACCCCTTTCTTGGTGTGTAATTAGACTTTAATAACTATTCCTGTCAATGGACCTCTGTTGGAATCATCCAACTGAATTACATTTGAGAAATTCTGATAACACTATATTTTAAAAGGCAAGTGGCCAAGGTCACCTTCGCCTTTGGAGACTACTTAAGTTTACTTTGCAAATTTAGCCCCCTCCTCAGGGCTTCCCTGTGGCTGAGACGGTAAAGATTCTGCCTACAATTCAGGAGGCTCGGGTTCATTCAATCCCTGGGTCAAGAAGGGAATGGCAACACACTCCAGTATTCTTGCCCGGAGAATTCCATGGGCAGAGGAGCCTGGCAGGCTACAGCCCAAGGGGTGGCAAAGAGTCAGATACAACTGAGCAACTCACATTTCATTTCATTTTCCAGCTATTAGAGCTGAGTAGCAAAACCAATCACTATTGGGTATGGCTTACTAAACTTAAATTTGTATAACTAAGAAGAGTTGTTCAAGTGATTCTTTCAGTAAGAAAGGTCTACCAAGGGACTTTTTAACATTATCCAAACAGAAATAATCTGATACTTCCTTACTCAGATGGTAAAGCATCTGCCTGCAATGCGGGAGACTCGGGTTCGATCCCTGTGTTGGGAAGATCTCCTGGAGAAGGAAATGGCAACCCACTCCAGTACTCTTGCCTGTAGAATCCATGGATGGAGGAGCCTGGTAGGCTACAGTCCATGGGGTCTCAAAGAGTCGGACACGACTGAGTGGCTTCACTTTCACTTTCTTACTAAATAAAGTTTAAAAATGTTTTGCTTCACCAGACACAGCCACATAAGTGCAAATAACCTAGCATGTCTCTGTCACTTTATTGTTGAGTCGCTCAGTTGTGTCTGACTCTTTGGTGACCCCATGGACTGCAGCCCACCAGGCTCCTCTGTCCTTGGGGTTTCCCAGGCAAGAATACTGGAGTGGGTTTCCATTTCCTCTTCCAGGGGATCTTCCTGACCCAGGGATTGAACTTGCATTTCCTGCTTGGCAGGTGGATTCTTTCCATTGAGCCACCTGGGAAACCCCCTGTCACTTAGTCGGTCCTCAAAAAAATGTTCTTTCTTTCCTTCCTGCATTCCGCTTCAGCTTGACCACACCTTAACATCTTTCAGCTGAGAACACCAGCTTTCCAGAGACCTAACCCACTCCTAAATATCCATTTCTCTGCTTGTGAGTGAAAGTCACTCAGTCGTGTCCAACTCTTTGCTACCCCATGGACTATACC
>NW_011494460.1:620816-627061 GCF_000754665.1 Bison bison bison | reverse complement strand
CTTTCCCTTTTCCAGGGGATCTTCCCAACCCAGGGATCAAACCCAGGTCTCCCTCATTGCAGGCAGATTCTTTACCAGCTGAGCCACAAGGGAAGCCCATTTCTTTGCTTGACTCTGAATAAACACGATGCAGATGGTTCTGGGTTGTCTCCTGACAAGCTCACCAAGCTTGCTGTAGATGTTAGCTTGTTCTTGGGCATAAAACAAGACCTGTGAATGGCCTCCAGCAAGGTTCTCCCTTCAGAGCTGCTTTTGGGGTGTAGGTTGCCTGAGTGAGTTTATACTTCTTGCAAATAGATTTCATTTCACATTTGTATTCAGCTTGTTTTTGTATACAGCAAGCATGCCCAGAACATTTTGTCATGGAAAGTAATTTGCTAATCTAGAAATAAACAATGCAGAGCTAGTGTCACTCTGAAGACACATGGGACCATTTATAAAGTGTTCCCTGTCCTCAGCCTCTGTGCCACAAATATACTTCCTGCTTTCAGTGAGAAAGGGTGTGGTGTCTGCTGTTTTGGAGCCTTAGTTTCATGGGACCGTTCTTTTCTCGCCTGGTTTTGCCAACAAAACATGTGATTGTGTGGTTAAGACACACAGAGAGGCCCCAGGCCGTTGCGGTCACAGGCTGACCTCAGACTCTTGTCTCAAGCCTTCCCCAGACAAGCTCTTTATCACATTTCATTGCTGAATTCCCAGACCTCACCTCAAGACCCAGGGGTGGGGCTTCTCAAAGCCGACTCTATTCTCTGAAGGAGAGTGACATTTCCCTTGAATTATTTTGGGTTCAGATCAGAAATGATTTTCCACATGTTTCACGAGACCCACCGGGTGCTTAACACCGTATTACTCTCAGCGGCGTTTAACCATTGGTTTTAGACACGCATTCTAGTAGAAACAGAAAGAAGAAAAAGTGACTAATTCCAAAGCTCTCTTGAAATGATCCTTATTCCCTCCTGACCTTTCTTAAACTGGCCTTCTTTTGTTTTAATTTCTTCAACAGCAAGTGAAAGTGTTAGTCACTGTGTTGTGTCCGCCTCTTTGTGACTCCATGGACTGTAGCCCGCCAGGCTCCTCTATGCTCCTCATAGAATTCTCTAGGCTGAAGTATTTTGCTCATGCTACGAGGTGTGGCTTTGGCTTAGCTGCCTTTGTTTTTTTTCTTTTCCCCCAGAGTTAGCCTTTCTCTCTGCAAAACATTGCATCCTGGCTCTTGGAAATCCCCACTGAATCTGGAGGAATTATGTCTTGCCAACCAGCCTGCTTTCCTGGAACCCAGCGTGATTGCTGACAGCACACCGGTTGCTCCACTTGACAGTCAGTTTGCTTGTCTCATTTCACGTGAATGTTCACCGGTAAGTATCCGTAAATGTGGAAAGCCTTCCTTTCCACAGTTTATTATGTTTCTTGGCCATGATAATTACTTTTATAATACCACTTGTGAATAAATTGACCAAATTAGGATGAATCACCTGGCTGGCCCTTGGCTCCTGGAATGATCCTCCACGTGTGACTTGGTGACATTATTAAAAATACAGCAGGATAGACCTGCCCAGGCATTACAGCAGGAGGTTCATTTGTGATGCTGCCTTACGGAGATAAGGAGATGAGAGCAAATTGTTCCAGTGGCTTGGCCTGCCCGGCCAACAGTTCGGAGGAGGAGCTGCCGGAGGGGCTGAAGGCGTTCGGGAACCTGGACCTCGTATTCACAGTGGTGTCGGCCCTGATGATCGGCCTGCTGATGTTCTCCTTGGGATGCTCTGTGGAGGTCCAGAAGCTCTGGGGACACATCAGGAGACCCTGGGGCATCGCTGTGGGAATGCTCTGCCAGTTTGGGCTCATGCCTCTCATCGCCTACCTCCTGATCATCAGCTTCTCCCTGAAGCCACTCCAAGCTATAGCTGTCCTCATCATGGGGTGTTGCCCAGGGGGAACTGTCTCAAACATTTTCACCTTCTGGGTGGATGGAGATATGGATCTCAGGTAAGTTACATGAGGGAAGCTCAGCTGTCTTCCCCTGCCTGGGGTGGGTGTTGGAGGCTTGCACGGTTGTGTTAAACACTCTGCCAATCTAGATAGAGTTTCCAGTGGGAAACATTTTACAGAGACTTGTTCAGTCCCAGAAGGACTTTCATCTTTTTTACCCCCTTGATTTTTGGCCACACCACACAGCATGTGGGATCTTAGTTCCCGGACCTGAGATGGAACCCATACCCCCTGCAGTGGAAGTGGGGAGTCTAAGCCCTTAAACCACCAGGGAAGTCCCCAGGACTTTCCTTTTTGAACTTAAAATTAACTTTGCTGTGGCTGTCCTCTGTTTTACTGGCAACTTTTCTGAGTTATTCTTTTCAGAGTAAAGGGCTGGGCTCATACACAGTAGTGAAGTCATGTCTCTGCCTCACCCAGTGGCTCTTCCTAGGCGTGAACTCATTCTCACCCACACTGATGGCTTTAACAACAGTCCTAATTTCACAATAGGCTCAGACTCCCAGGAAGCTAAGGATAGTTGGTTGCTATTGTAGTGGGGGTGATGGTGGTGTCCGCACAAGCAGAATGAGGGCCTCGTGACCCTAATGAGCACCTACTTTATGAGATCAGTATTTTGGGGGATTGGATAAGGGTGCTTCAGGGGTATCCTGCTTTAAGAGGCCTGTTGAGTTGACTTGCGGAGTAACACAAAGACTTTTATGACTAAAGCTTTTTTGTGGCTTTGCAGATGCTTAGCATTCACTACTAGAATCTCATTCCTTTCATTTTGGTCAATGACCCTGATCCCAGTTACAGTGTAGCTGAAAACCCGTGGGGAGACATCAGGCTTTATCATTCATTTACATTTTAATGAAAATGAATTAATCACATATATTTTGGAGTACTTGTTCCGATGAGGGGAAAAAAAGGGCATTTGAGAAAAGGATGGAATCACAATTATAAAAATGAAAGGGCTACAAAGCAGTGGTCGTTCTAGAATCTTTGCTTACTTATGAACAAGCTGTTTCACCTTTTGCCCCGGGAAAGACCTACTTATAAATTTAAATCTTTGTTCGGTATGTATGCCATTTAGTTGAAATTTAGTATACAATGAATGAATGAATCAGGTGGTGACTTTGCTGGGAGTTGACATTAGTGAGTCAGCTGCAGCTATGGGTTTCTAGTTTCCTGCATGTGCTCAATGTTTAGCATATGGAACTTATTTCACCTATAAATTTTAATGGGTTCATGCCAAGCAGACCAATAATTAATTTTCATATGGTTATGTTTTTAGTTACCCACTTATCAAAGATTTAAAATGAATCACTTGCCTCGCTCATTTAAACCCTCCCCCCTCAATGTGCACTGCTAATTGAAATTCAATAAAGCTGACATTAACATAATAATTGGAAAATGATAAATATTCTTTACACAAAGTTTATATAACAGTGATGACTTCCAGGGACTGCAAGTTTTGGGCAAGAAAAAGGACACATATTTATTAAGTACCCTGAACAGGCACAGGACTGATGCTTTCACGCATGCTCTTTCTCTTCTTTTTTGGCCCTCAAAACAACCTTGTAAATGACCGTTTATAATTCTGAATTTTATGGCTGAGAAAATTGTGTCTCAGATTGGTTAAGTAGATTGCCAAATGCTACACATTGAATATGGCAAAATTCAGATTTAAAGTCACAGCTGTTTCTCATCAGTCTGCAATTTGGGCACTTTCTTCAATGCTATTTATTAGCACAACTAGATCTTCTGAGTATGAGCATAAATCTTTAAAAATATTTTTTTATTGAAGTATAGTTCCTTTACAATGTTGTGTTAGTTTCTGCTGTACAGCAAAGTGAGTCAGCTATATGTTTACCTAAATCACCACTTTTTCAAATTTCCTTCCCATTTAGGCCACTTAGAGCACTTTTGGTCATTTAGAGCATTGAGTAGTGTTCCCTGTGCTCTACAGTTCATTCTCTTTAGTTATCTATTTTATACATCGTAGTGTATATTAATCCCAATCTCCCAATCCGTCCTAAACCCCCTTCTTTCCTGCTTGGTGTCTGTACCTTTGTTTGCTACATCTGTGTCTCTTTGTCTGCTTTGCAAACATGTTCACCTATACTCAGAGAAGGCAGTGGCGCCCCACTCCAGTACTCTTGCCTGGAAAATCGCATGGATGGAGGAGCCTGGTGGCTGCAGTCCGTGGGGTCGCAAAGCGTCGGACACGACTGAGCGACTTCACTTTCACTTTTCACTTTCATGCATTGGAGAAGGAAATGGCAACCCACTCCAGTGTTCTTGCCTGGAGAATCCCAGGGACAGGGGAGCCTGGTGGGCTGCCGTCTGTGGGGTCGCACAGAGTCGGACATGACTGAAGTGACTTAGCAGCTTAGCAGCAGTATTCCATAGTATATATGTACCACATCTTCTTTATCCATTCCTCTGTTGATGGACATTTAAGTAGGAGCATACATCTTTAAACAGTGTTCTTAAATACCTCTGGGAAAGAGACCATTTATCTTCATCTCTTATAAGCCAACATTATAATAAAAGCACCAATAATAGGAAGTCTGTAAAATGTAATGCTCATTTTACTTTGCTTAATTAGCTTTTAACTTCGGTCAAATTAACCTATAAGCCTCATTTGTAAAATGGGGTTAAAATTACCTATTCCCCATGAGACTGTATTTTAAGCAGGAAATATATATGCAGAGTGCCAGGGACATAGTAGGTACACAGTAAATATTAGCTACTTTCCCCTTTTTCTTATAAAATTTTGATTTCAAGCCTCACAAACAAAAAAACAAAACAAAAATCAAGTAAAAAAAATTTAAATTCAAAGAAATGAAATTTTTAAATGGGGACTAAATACTAGATTTTCAAAAGCTTATAGATACAAGAGTAAGAAATCTTAATTTTCTGTAAAAATTATAAATTGGAAGCTCAGTATTATTGACTGAAACAGTATCCAAGTTCATTGCTTTTCTTACTTGACTACCAACAAAAATAACTTTTAACAAAACTCAGTAGACAATCATTGATAGGAATTCTGTTTTTCATACTGGATGAAATCTAAGAGCATTTAGTCTAGCATCTGGTAGCTCAGATGGTAAAGAATCCATCTGCAATGAAGGAGACCCAGGTTTGATCCCTCGGTTGGGAAGATCCTTTGGAGAAGAGCATGGCTACACCTTCCAGTCTTCTTGTCTGGAGAAGTCCGTGGACAGAGGAGCCTGGTGGCTGAAGTCCGGGAGGTTGCAGAGTCAGACACAACTGAGTTTCTGTATTCTGAGTGTCTGATGCTGACCGCAGTCCTCTTCCCAGTCACCTGGGCTCATCATCTTGGCAGTCCCCTGTGACTCTGTCCATGCTTTTCTTCCTCCGTTCAGTCCTGTGGCTCGTACTGTAGCCCAGCCTCTTGGCGTCACGCAGAGCTTGGCTTCCCATCTCTCCACTGTCATCACGTCTATTCAGGCCCCACAGTTCCTTTCTTGGCCAGTTGCAGCACCTTCACAATGTACTCTCTGCCTTCCATCATGGTTTTGTAGTAAGTGGTTAAGATATGTTAAGAATGTACTCATGCCTCCATCGTGGTTTTGTAGTAAGTGGTTAAGATAGGCTCTGAGATTTGACTGCTTGTCTTTATATCCTGACTTGGGACCTCTTTTTTATAACTAGAAATCATAGTAGTTCCTTTGTGGTATTGTGAGGAGAAAAGGAATATATACATATAAAGGCTTTTCAACACCTGCTAAATTGAATAGAACCTAATTCAAGTCTAATGGACTTCTGTAGGTTTATTTCCCATTAACCCCTTAAGCATAGCTGGTCTGTAGTAAGAATGGACTACTAATTGTTCTTTAAACATATCCCACACATAAAAAAATTTTTTTTAATTTATTTATTTAGCTGTGCCTGGTCCTTTTGCAGCACGTGGAATCTTTAGTTGCAGCATTTGGGATCCATTTCTCCAGTTCAGTTCAGTAGCTCAGTCGTGTCTGACTCTGTGACCCCATGAACTGCAGCACTCCAGGCCTCCCTGTCCATCACCAGCTCCCAGAATTTACCCAAAGTCTGGGTAAACTCAATGTCCATTGAGTCGGTGATGCCATCCAACCAGCTCATCCTCTGTCATCCCCTTCTCCTCCTGCCCTCAATCTTTCCCAGCATCAGGGTCTTTTCAAATGAGTCAGCTCTTTGCATCAGGTGGCCAAAGAATTGGAGTTTCAGCTTCAACATCAGTCCTTCCAATGAACACCCAGGACCTGTCTCCA
>NW_011494460.1:604778-620661 GCF_000754665.1 Bison bison bison | reverse complement strand
CAGTCCAAGGGACTCTCAAGGTCTTCTCCAACACCACAGTTCAAAAGCATCAATTCTTCGGCGCTCAGCTTTCTTTATAGTCCAACTCTCATATCCATACATGACCACTGGAAAACCCATAGCCTTGACTAGATGTACCTTTGTTGGCAAAGTAATGTCTCTGCTTTTTAATATGCTGTCTATGTTGGTCATAACTTTTCTTCCAGTTCTCCAACCCGGGATTGAATCTGGGCCCCCCACGTTGGGAGCTTGAAGTCCTAGTCACTTACTAACTTGGTCATCTTGGCAGGTCATGTAAATTTTGTATGCTTTAATTTTATCAGGGAAGCCCACTTCTAAAATAGGGAAAAACATAAGCTACCTCACTGGTTGTTGCCTGGATTGAATGAGGCAATACACACACACACACACACATATATATGTATAAATATAAAGTTATTATTATTATTATATAGGTTAGGCAAAAGAGCACTGTGTCAGAGGTCTGTATTTTAGGTCCTGTGTCTTTGAGCAATTTGCCTTTCTGGATTGTTTCCTCATTTGTGAAAGTAATGGGTTAGACTCTCTGAGGTCCCTTTTTCTTTTCTTTTCATTGTAGTTTATTGCAGGATATTGAATATAGTTCCCTTTCTATACAGTAGAACCTTGGTGACCCATTCTATATATAATAGTTTGCATCAGCTAATCCCTAACTCCCAATCCGGCCCTTCCCTGCTGCCTCCCCCTTGGCAGCCACAGGTCTGTTCTCCGTGTCTGTGACTTGGCTTCTGTTTCGTAGGTAAATTCGTGTCATATGAGGTCCTTTTTTCCATTGTGGTAAACACAGATAACATAGCAGTTACCGTTTTAAGTGTACAGGCAGTGGCGTTAAGTACATTCAGGATATTACAGGATCTGTTCCCCAACCGGGGACTGAATCTGGCTCCTGGCATCAGGAGCCTGGGATCCTAGCCACTAGGCTACCTGGGAACTCTAGTTTGATAATTTTTGATGTAGGAAATCTGTCCTTCCCTGAGGACGTGTTTTTGTCCTTAGCAGCAAAGAAAGAATTCTGGGCACTCATGGTGGTAGAGCCTGAGAGAGTCAGCGGCCAATTTTGACTTTAAAGAAGTTCTTGATCCTTCAGCAGAGACCCTGAAAATAGGACTTCAGATTCTTCAGGTCTGCTTAACAGGGCCTGGTGGAGAACTGAAGAGGAGAGAGACAGAACTGAGACTGAATCCATGTGACTTAGTGTAAGTTTCTGTCTATAACTCTACATACTTTAGTATTTTTTTTCCTAATGAAAATAATACCCACACATAGAATTGTTTTATAGATGAAAAGAGGGAAATGTATGTAATGAAGTCTGATACTTAGCATGTGGTACTCAATAAATGCTGATTACTCTTCTTGAGGAGCAGCAGACAGGAGTAATGTTTATATTTGGGGATGAAAAACCTGGCCTGGAACCTATCTCTAGGGCCAAGTCTATTGATCTGATCTTACAGTATATTCCATGTCCATCTGGCTAGCTAGATAATTTTATGTGTTTTTTTTTTTTCAGTGGGAGAGCAAATGTATTTTTGCACAGTTTTGAGTGTCAGCGTTCCAGAGTTTATTGGTTTCAAGCTAAAAACCATTGAATAATTTAAACCCATTGCAAAATAGTATACCCATGGACACTACACTTTAGTATAATGCACAGATATGTAATTTCCATGTTTTAAAGGAGGTTCAGGGTTTACCTGTTTGTCCAGACCTGTCGAGTCTGTCTCATTATTCTCTATAATGGTTTGTGGACGGTGATGCTATTCTGCTTAGTGCAAGCGGATTCTTGTTATACTGCAGTCAGATTTTGCCAACAGTTTTCCTCGGTGAGTAGCTGAGAGACCCAGTTGGCCACATCCTCTGTTTATGCTGCACTGGAATTTCATGGCAGTAAAGCAAAAGGTGTGACTGTCCATCGCATTCATGCACACTTGCTGTGTGCTTTTCCAAGCTTTGTTGGTATTTGTAATTGTTGGCAGAGCACCAGGGTCACGGATGGCCATCCATCCTTGACCATTACTGTGCGTGTGATGGGCATGAGTTGTGTAAAGGGTGGAAATCGTCACCTGTGTGTGATCAAGGGTACAGAATGAGTCTGATAGAATCTCACAGTTTGCTTCCCACAGTCATTAATCCTACATTTTTGGTGCGTGCGTCATGCTCAGGCTCTTCAGTCATGTCTGACTCTGCGACCCCATGGACTGTAGCCCACCAGGCTCCTCGGTCCATGGGATTCTCCAGGCAAAAGTGCTGGAGTGGGTTGCCATTCCCTTCTCCAGGGGATCTTCCTGACCCAGGGATGGAACCTGTGTCTCCTGCCTTACAGACAGATTGTTTACCCACTGCACCACCTGGGAAACCCTACCTTTCTGGGATTTGATCCAAAGCCATACAGGTGGAAAATGCTATGCTAGTTCTCCAGAAGTTCAAGATCAAAGCGATGTAGTATCGACTTCCTTTCAGCATGTGATGGTATGAGGAGCCAGAAATGAAGCACTGTCATAGACTAGGAATTAGGAAGTGTCCCAGACACCCTCTTCATGGATACAGAGTTTGAAAGCTCTGGCAAACTGCTTTTCTTCCTTAATTTGCTCTTCAGTTAGGAAGAATACTTTGCCCAACTCAAACATTCATTGTTTTTGTATTTTATTTTATTAGTTTATTTAGGCTGTGCTGGGTCTTCATTGCTGCATGGGTTTTTCTCTAGTTGCGGCAAGTGGGGCTACTCTAATTGCAGAGCACAGGCTTCTCACTGTGCTGGCTTGTTGTGGCAAACGGGCCCTAGGGCAAAGATCCCGAGGGCTGTGACTAAGACCCAGCACAGCCAAGTAAATAAAAGAAGACAATAGATCAGTTTCATACCTTATACAGTATAAAATATAAATTTTAGGTGAGCTGAAAACATAAATGTAAAATATAAACCTATGAAAAAGTAAAAAGTGGGGGCAATATTTGAAAAACCTCAGGAGAAGGGGGGATCTCTAATAAAACAGGGAACTCAGAAGCCGGGGGGGAAAATGGACAGATTTGACTACCTCTGTGTTCATTATTTATTGTGGCAAAAGTCATAAGCATAGTTAAAATATACGCTTGGAAAAATGTTTGTATTACATTTGATGATATGAAATCAACTCTGAATATTCATTGGAAAGACTGATGCTGAAACTGAAGCTCCAGTACTTTGGCCACCTGATGCAAAGAGCCGACTCATTGAAAGAGTTATGCTGGGAAAGATTGAAGGCAAAAGGAGAAGAGGGCAGCAGAGGATGAGATGGTTAGACAGCATCGCTGACTCAATGGACATGAATCTGGGCAAACTCAGGGAAATAGAGTAGGACCAGGAAGCCTGATATACTGCAGTCCATGGGTTCACAAAGAGTCGAACATGGCTTAGTGACTGAACACCAACAACCCTACTTTTAAAATAGCTCCTGCAAGTTGAGAAAAGAAAAATCAGACAAGCAAGGCTGTTGTGAGGGCGTTTCCAAGAGGCTAGTAAACATTGGAAAGCACAACCTCGTATAGAATCAGATGTATAACAAAAGAAGAGTGAGATGCATTCTTCAGTGTTCTCATGGGAAGTAAAAGGGATCACCTCCAGTGTAGGGAAGATAGTGAAATATAATAAAATTTTCTGAAAGTAATCTGGTAGTATCTATTAAAATGAAAAACAGTCTTTTGACATAGCGATTCAACTTTGGAGAATCTATTCTACAGAAGGAAAAGAATTATTCAAGTGAAATATGTGTAAGAATGCTTATTATAACATTGTTTATAACAGAAGAAAACTCAAAGCAATTTTTCATCATTAATGGAGTAATTGAGGAAATTTTGGCATATTTATGTTGAAGTTCTTTTGGAAAAAAAAAAATGAGTTTCTTATATCTATTGTCCTGAAAATGGCTGTGATATTAAGTGGAAAAGAACGCAAAAGCAACCAAGCTACAGAGTAAGTTGTATTGTGTGATTGCTCTAAAAAGAAAAAAGAATAAACCTCTATTCAATGAACAAGCAACCATGAAACAGGAATGTTTAAATATAAACAGAGAGGAGAAGGATGATATATACAAATACTTGTGAATTACCTAACTCTAGTTTTCTTAAAGGGTCATCAGTGAGCCAAATATTTGACGGTGCATCTTTGGGTTAGATTCCCAGGTGGGGGATTGTTGAATCAAAGGGTAAACACATGTGTAATTTTGCTTGCTGTTGTTATTCAGTTGCTAAGTTGTATCCAACTCTTTGCAACCCCATGAACTACAGCACGCCAGGCTTCTCTGTGCTTCACTATTTCCCGGAGTTTGTTTAAACTCATGTCCGTTGAGTCAGTGATGCCATCCAACCATCTCATCCTCTGTCCCCTTCTCCTCTTGCCCTCAATCTTTCCCAGCATCAGGGTCTTTTCCAATGAGTCAGCTCTTTGCAGGTGGCCAAAGTTTTGCTAGATGTTGCCAAACTCCTTCCAGGTTTTGCACCATTTTGCATTTTTACTGGCAATGATTGAGAGTATAGAAGGAGTATTGTTTTCGCCATGCCTCATGGCATGTGGGATCTTAGTTCCCTGACCAGAGCTTGAACCCGGGCCCCCTGCATTAGAAGCATGGAGTCATAACCACTGAACCATCAGGAAAGTTCCCAGAAGGAGTATTTTTAATATCACTGAAGTATAATGATTGCTGCTTTTCTGGAAGTATAAGCATTCTTCTGATTGTTGTTCAGCCACCCAGTGGTGTCCAACTCTTTGTGACCCCATGGACTGCAGCACTCCAGGCCTGCCTGTCCCTCACCATCTTTTGGAGTTTGCTCAAGTTCATGTCCATTGCATCACTGATGCCATCCAGCTATCTCATCCTCTGGTTCCCTCTTCTCCTTCTGCCTTCAGTCTTTCTCAGCATCAGGGTCTTTTCCAATGGAGTTTGCAGCAGGTGACCAAAGTATTGGAGCTTCAGCATCCTTCTGATGAGTATTCAGGGTTGATTTCCTTTAAGATGGACTGGTTTGATCTCTTTGCTCTCTCTCTCTCTCAAGAGTCTTCTCCAGCACCACGGTTCAAAAGCATCGATTCTTCGGCACTATGCCTTCTTTACCATCTGGCTCTCACAACTGTTATTTTGATAGAAAATGTCAAAGTCATCACAGGCAGATTATTTTATAGGCAGGGTACTTAATTAAATGGAAACATTGGTGATTCATAGTATGGGGAGGAATGATGGTTGACCTGCTGGCTTGATCAAGTGCTGAGGACCCTTGCTTTCTCTGCAGCTGACCTTAGCCATGCAAAGGGTCTCCTCTCCTTCTCCTTGGTGGGGTGGGAGGTAAAGTAAGCCTCAGTCTCTCAGCCATCTGTACCACAGGTTAGGCATGTACTACATGCGAGGCAGGTTGCTCTGAGAACCTAAATAGTGAATATTAAAACATTCTCTGACTTTCGAGGGCTAGTGTTAAAGTGAACAAACTCTTGCTTTATCCCTGGTTTGTGTTGTATGATGTTCCTGTGCCTCAATTAATCAGTAGAGCAGCAGTATTCATGTCTATAGACAGTTTGTACATTCGTAAACAGATTGTATAATTTTCCTAGCAATTTTAAAGATAAAGTATTTTGTTGACCTGAAGGATATCTCATTTCCATTTACCTTGCATCCATCCCAAGGCGCTTCAGTCGTGGCCAACTCTTTGCAACCTTACGGAATGTAGCCCATCAGGTTCCTCTGTCCGTGGGATTCTCCAGGCAAGAATACTGGAGTGGGTTGCCATGCCCTCCTGCAGGGGATCTTCCCTACCCAGGAGTCAAATCCATGTCTCTGACGACTCCTGCATTGGCAGGCAGTTTCTTTTACCATAGGTGCCACCTGGGAGGCCCTGCCATTTGTCTTATTTCCTCTGACTTTGAGCTTCCCAGGTGATGCTGGTGGTAAGGAATCTGCCTGCCAGTGCAGGAGATGTAAGAGACATGGGTTCTATCCCTGAGTTGGGAAGACCCCCTGGAGGAGGGCAGGGCAACCCACTCTAGTATTCTTGCCTGGAGAATCCCACAATCAGCCTGGCAGGCTACAGTCCATAGGGTCTCAAAGAGTCGGACGTGACTTAGCACAGTTCAGTTCAGTAGCTCAGTCGTGTCCCACTCTTTGTGACCCCATGAATTGCAGCACGCCAGGCCTCCCTGTCCATCACCAACTCCTGGAGTTCTCTCAAACTCACATCCATCGAGTCAGTGATGCCACCCAGCCATCTCATCTTCTGTCTTCCCTTCTCCTCCTGCCCCCAATCCCTCCCAGCATCAGAGTCTTTTCCAATGAGTCAACTCTTTGCATGAGGTGGCCAAAGTATTGGAGTTTCAGCTTTAGCATCAGTCCACCCAGGACTGATCTCCTTTAGAATGGACTGGTTGGATCTCCTTGCAGTCCAAGGGACTCTCCAACACCACAGTTCAAAAGCATCAATTCTTCGGCACTCAGCCTTCTTCACAGTCCAACTCTCACATCCACACATGACTACTGGAAAAACCATAGCCTTGACTAGACGGACCTTTGTTGGCATGGTAATGTCTCTGCTTTTGAATATGCTATCTAGGTTGGTCATAACTTTCCTTCCAAGGAGTAAGCGTCTTTTAATTTCATGGCTGCAGTCACCATCTGCAGTGATTTTGGAGCCCCCCAAAATAAAGTCTGACACTGTTTCCACTGTTTCCCCATTTATTTGCCATGAAGTGATGGGACCGGATGCCATGATCTTCGTTTTCTGAATGTTGAGCTTTAAGCCAACTTTTTCACTCTCCTCTTTCACTTTCAAGAGGCTTTTTAGTTCCTCTTCACTTTCTGCCACACACCTCTAATTTTACTGATTCATTTTCTTGTTGATTTTATCACCCAGATAGGGACAAAATCCTATAGACAGAAACAGTAAGCCGGTGAAAAGACCATTGGTCAGAAGGAATAAGCAATCTTGAATATAGCCTGGCATCTTTTGGCTCCGTCCCTGTTTTTTGAAACATTATAAGACTTTAGGACCCAGATAAGACTTCTTGGCTCCCTCTCTGAATTGATATAAAAGTGGGAAAATTTGGACATCTTAAACCATAGATTAGAAAGTAGATTCCTGGTTGTCAGGGATGGAGGAAGAAAGGAATGGGGAGGGACTGCTAATAGGGTAGAGCTTCTTTTGGAGGTGATGAAAATATTCTGGAAATAGAATAGCATAGTCACATTTACTAAAAATACTTTTTTATTTTAATTGGCTATATTGGGTCTTAGTTGCGGCATGTGGGATCTATAGTTGTGACACGTGGGAACTGGTTCCTTGTCCAGGGATCAAACGTGGGGCCCGTGCATTGGGAGCTCAGTCTTAGCCGGTGGACCACCAGAGAATTCCCCACTACGGATACTTTAAAATGAAATCTTATTGCCTATGGGTTATGTATCAATAAAGAACTGTATAAGGAAAAAAATGAATCCTTACAGTGACTATCAGAACATTTAGGACAAGAAAATGTTCATAAAAAATGAACTAATTGATAGGTGATAAGAACTGCCGGAAATGTTTTTCTAGACCACAAATCTGCCATCATTTGTTGAATAATAAGACAGGAGGGAGTTTCAAGTAAATTACCTTACATCAAGTGTAAGAAGTTGTGCCCCAGAAGTTGTTTTGGTTAAGGATTAAATCCTTTATTTCAAAACCTCCCTTGTAAGCATGACTTTAATTTTACTTTCAGCATCAGTATGACAACCTGTTCCACAATGGCTGCCCTGGGAATGATGCCACTCTGCCTTTATCTCTACACCTTGTCCTGGAACCTCGAGCAGAATCTCACGATTCCATATCAGAACATAGGTCTGTATTGGGCTTGTGACGTGAAATAGTAATAGTGATGGTAATAATAACAGCTGTTGTTTGGTATGTGTCTGCTTTATACAGGGGATTCTACATATGTCTAATTTAATTCTCCACATAACCCAACAGTATAGATTCTATTACCAGTTCCATTTCTTGTATTTTCAGAAATAGGTGAACTCACTTGACCAAGGTTGTGTACTGCTAAGTGCAATCTGACTCTGGAATCTGACTGCAAAGTCCCAGTTCTTAAGGCCTACAAGTGTTCAGTTTTGAAAATAAAGTCAGAAAACTCACTTATTAAAAACAAACAAACTCTCCTTATATAATCCACTGGAAAGTAGTTTGACCCCTGTGACCCGCAGGTTGACTGCATCTCAGTGCCTCTTATGAGACCTTGGTTCCCCAGTTTCATCTGTCACGTGGCCTGTGAGCTTCGACTTCTTTACTGATCAACACAAACGATTCTTATGAACTGTTAAAGCATATCCACACATCACAACCACACCCACATCTCCTTCATCAGCTTCTTAAACTCTGTCCTTTTTTTAGAGAGCTCTGTGAACTTACTCAGCTTAGAGGAAAAACTTGGTGAGATGATATGTCTATCCTGGTTTGATCAGAGTCTTTGAAGAATTGTTAGAAACTGGTTTGTGAACTCCAAAGTGTCAATCTGAAGTTGCAAGTTATCTCTTGGAGGGCTTACAACCCATGGCCCATAGTTCAAAACTATGAACAGAGCCACATCCGGGTAACAGCTGAAGCCCATTGAATTTGTAAAATTTGAGTGAAATCTTAACTTAGAAATCATAATTTTATATGCAACTTCTTCATGTTACTAAGAGATTTAATATATTCTGTTTTGATAATATATAATAGTAGGCACTTGTATACAATTTAAGCCCCAAATATTATAAGCAACTTATATGGCTTTGGCTAGTATTTCAAGTGAGCAGATTTGGAATGTGGCACTGGAAAATGTCAGGGTATGGCTCCTGTTGGGCAAGTAGACCTCTGCTGTATTGAGCCTGCCTTCAATGTCTTCATTTACTTGTGTTCACTAAACGATGTATTGATGTGTTTCTCTACCTGCCTATGGGTTACCTGGTTACAAGTGAAAGTATGAGAACTTGCTTTGGTTTCTAAAACAGATGGTGTGTTTGTTTTGCGATAAGGATTCTTTGCAAAGCAAATCACTCATTGGCTTCAAATAGAGAAATAATAGCTGTAGTTGTAGAGTGGTGACCCCATACATAGCAACCAAAGAATCTTGAAGACACAAAAGGGTCCATCTGTTTTCTAATCTTTACATTTTCAGTTGTCTCTCAAATCCCATGTGCTTGTTGAAGGATTCTGAGAGAAATATATGATGGCATTCAGTGCTATCATATACCCTTCAAAGACTGTCTTTCAAAGATTAAAATATTTTTTGGAGGTGGATGCAGAAATAAAATGTTGCTTTAATTAAAGTTTTTATCTAAGTGAAACAGACATAAATTGTTGAGGCCTGGGAGATAAGGGTAGAGAAAGGATACCTACAGTCTGACAGATGTTTCTTCTTTTCAGGAATCACCCTTGTGTGCCTGATCATTCCTGTGGCCTTTGGTATCTATGTGAATTATAGGTGGCCAAAACAATCCAAAATTATTCTTAAGGTAAGGAATTCCATGGGACATTTCAGACACTGAGACTTGACAAACGGATGTAGGCAATGACCAGAACAAACAGACCAGTAGAATACAGCCCACACCCAGCAATTTTCTTTACATGCCCTGCATTTTTGTATCCAGTCGCTCTATTTCCTCCAGTCTAAGGCTTGCCTTTTCACTTCCGTGGGCCCCTACGTTGAGGCTTATGACATCCTGCAAAGCATGGAACTCATGCTCCAGGGGCAGAAAAGCTTAGGCCTGCGTGTGGACAGAGAGCGCCCATTCACTCACAAGGCTTCACATGGTGCCCTCCAGTGAAGGCTGCTCAAGGCTGCGTGAAGTGGGGCCCAGTGTTTAGGATGTGGCTGGTTTCCTGGAAGAGCAGGGAGCAGCGCTGTCTTTCAGAAGCATTCCTGGGGGAGCCTCTAAAGATGGAGTCTGTACACACAAGCAAGGACTTCTGACCACCCAAATCACTGTCAGAATGAAATCATCCAGAACGTGTTGAGGAATGATGGGAACTGGGACCTCTTGCCTCCTCTTGACTTTCCAGGGTTGTCTTTTTTTGTTTTAATTGAAGTATAGTTGATGTACAGTGTTGTGTTAATTTCTGCTGTACAGCAAAGTGATTTAGTCATACATATATACACATTCATTTTTATATTCTTTTTCATTATGGATTATTCAAGGACATTAAATATAGTTCCTTAGGGTTGTTTTTAGTTTATTGGAGAAACAAACAAATGTCCTCGTTAAATGGCTTTTAAAAATTATCTGGCTTGAAAGAAGGCATTCTCAACAATGGTGTCCCTCCCCTAGGATTCCAAGTATGTATTGTTTTAGAAGATATATGCTTTTACCCTTTTAATATATGCTGCTTTCATGAAGATTTAAAAAATGTTTTAGTTATTTTTTGTATTTATAAAGAAAGAAACATTCAGAGCTAATTGGAATTTCGGCAAATGAAATCTCAGCTCCTTTTAGTTTGAGGATTATACCTTGGTTCAGCTTAAGCTTGGTGTTTGGCTGTACCTGGCAGAACATGCCACTCCATTCGCCTGCATGGATGCTGCTTCTCCACTTTGGTGTGAGACTGAACCACTCCCACCCTTCCTCCAGGCGGGTGGAGAATGAGAGAAGAGAGGTTGGGAGGCAGACAAATCAATTCCCAGGGAACTGGGGGAAGGATGAAATGGTATGTGTGTGGATTGGACATGGTGACTTTACTGTTATTTCAGTAGGAGAAAATTTCCAGGGTGGCAGTGGGTGGTTATAATTTTGTTTACGAAACAACAGGGACGAGTCTGATCACAGGAACCTCTTCCTGTTTGTTTATTCTTGGTTGTGGCACATGGGTTGCTCTCTAGTTGTGGCACACAGGCTCAGCAGTTGCCCTGTGGAATGCAGGATCTTAGTTCCCTGACAAGGGGGTCAAACCTGTGTCCCCTGCATTGGAAGGCAGATTCTTAGCCAATAGACCACCAGAGAAGTCCCAGGAACCTCTTACTTTTCAAGTACTTTATTTTGAATTACTTCCTTAAAAGAGTACCTAACAAAAAAAATAATGATTTTGGCATTTCCAAATCCTCTACTAGTTCATCAGTGTCATTGGAGAAATATTTCCTATATGTTTGTAAAGAGCAAATTCAAAACCCTTTGGCTATTCCGTAGGAGTTGTGGCAGAAAATATTTAACAATGTATATAACTATATTTTAGAGTATCTTCATTAAAATTAGGATACTTTAATCATCATTTTGGGATGTCTTCATTCTCTGTTCCTAGTCCTCTTTTAATTTTAGATCTGATTCATTTTCTTTTTTTTAATTTTAAATTTATTTATTTTTTAATTGAAGGATAATTACTTTATAGAATTGTGTTGGTTTCTGCCAGACATCAACGTACATCTGATTCATTTTCTGGATGAGTTGCTTTTGGTAAATTTTAAGCTCTGAGATCCCTCTCTTGGTAGAAAGTTCAGAGGCCTTAGCGTGTTGCAGCATCTTCGGTTAGGCGGAGGCCCAGTGTTTCCCTGATTTTGACCCCAGGACACACCTGAGGTACGCTGGGTTGTTTTTATTTTGCTTTGGTTCTCCACACCCCGAATCATTTGAAATCAAGGTTGATGCTGTCACTTGGTGAAGAGTTTGCTGTGTGCATGATGTGTGTGGGAACTTGCCAAGATCCTGATTTTCCGCCAGTATTCTGGGTCTTGCTTCCTATCTTGGAAAAAAATTTTGTTTAATTTTTAACTGTTGATCAACAAAAGTATGAGAGTATTCATTTGGGAGAGGATAGAGATATCTGTCAGTAACTCTCATATTACATTAACATTAGCTCAGGCAGTCTAATGAAGCATTGGTAAATTTCATTTGGCGGAGAGAAGCACAGGAATCAATGGTGTAAGAAATCTCTGGCAGTTGAAGGGGTGGTGGGAAAACAGTGGTGGATGGTCGGCAGGGCAGATCTCAGACAACAGATTCCAGGGTGGGGTCCGAGAGGTTGTGTGCAGAGGAGCTCAGTTGTGTTATACTCTTTGTGACCCTATGGACTGTAGCCTGCCAGGCTCGTCTGTCCATGGAATTCTTCAGGCAAGAATACTGGAGTGGGTTGCCATTTCCTCCTCCAGGGGATCTTCCCAACCCAGGGATCGAACGTCTCTCATGTCTCCTGCATCGCAGGCAGATTCTTTATTGCTAGTGCCTCCAGGAAGCCCTGTGTGGAGGTGTTCGATGCTTATTAACAGATTTTCCCCTTATTTCACAAATGTGTCCTATCCATGAAAAATTTCACTACCCAATTCTTCTGGCAAAATCCTCCACTTGAAAGGAAAAAGGTACCGGTCATAAAATAAGAAGACTTAGGTTTGTGTTGAGCTTCATCGAATTCTAGCTCCTCAGCTAAGGCACTTGACCACATTGGACCTCTGTAAAATGACATAGGATTTGGTGGTTCTCTAAGTCCTCTCTTTTGTTCCTCTCTTCTAGGTTTCAAGGCTTTTAGAGCAGTGATGGGCTTTGCAAAAAGACCATGATGTTCACGCATACCTCTTTTATTGATTTCTCTTAGATCGGGGCCATTGCTGGTGGACTCCTCTTTTTGGTCGTCACAGGGGCTGGTATGGTGCTGATGAAAGAATTTTGGAATTCAGACATCATTCTTCTGATGATCAGTTTCATCTTTCCTTTGATTGGCCATGCCACAGGCTTTCTCCTGGCACTTCTTACCCACCAATCTTGGCAGAGGTACAGTTAAATTATCCATAAACTTTTATAAAGAGGACAAATTAAACACATTGCTGTTGGCAGACTTTGTTGCCTGTCTGTGTCTGGAAGCACAAAGAGTTTTGCCTTATAAAGTGGGTGGAACAGGACAACTCATCGTAAAGAGAGTGGAAGTGAAGTGAAGTCGCTCAGTCGTGTCCAACTTTTTGCGACCCCAGGGACTGTAGCCTACAGGCTCCTCCGTCCATGGGATTTTCAAGGCATGAATACTGGAGTGGGTTGCCATTTCCTTCTCCAAAAGAGAGTGGAAAGATCATAGTAATTCTTCACATAAATGAAAAAGTGAAAGTGAAAGTCATTCAATTGTGTCCGACTCTTTGGGACCCCATGGACTATACAGTCCATGGAATTCGCCAGGCCAGAATACTGGAGTGGGTAGCCTTACCCTTCTCCAGGGGATCTTCCCAACCCAGGGATCATTCATTAATGGTGTCAATATGCCAATCCTAATTTCACAAATTATAACTTCCCATCAATTTGGCCTTGGTTTCAAACTACTTTTTGCAATCTGGACACACTTCTCTTCTTAGTCTGATAGTTTAAGAGGATGGGTGAGATGGTTTCACTAAATATAGAGATCATTCTAGAGGATGAGCAAGGATTCAAAGATTAAGCATTTATCTATTTGTGCCAAATTTTTAAAAAATGCTAATTATAAAGGGCAAGAGGAGATAGGACAAATTCAAGAAATACAATAGGAATTTATCTTAAATATTATCATTACAATGTGGGGTATATAATACCTAAATACTGTTGTTCTTGTTCAGTCACTAAGTCGTGTCTGACTCTTTGCAACCCCATAGACTGCAGCAGGTCAGGCTTCCCTGTCCTCCACTATCTCCCAGAGTTTGCTCAAACTCATGTGCCATGAATCAGTGATGCCATTTAACCATCTCATCCTCTGTCATCTCCTCCTCCTGCCCTAAATTTTTCTCAGCATCAGGGTCTTTTCAAATGAGTCAGCTCTTTGCATCAGGTGTCAGGTGGCCAAAGTATTGGAGTTTCAGCTTTAACATCAGTCCTTCTAATGAATATTCAGGACTGATTTCCTTTAGGATGGACTGGTTGCATCTCCTTGCAGTCCAAGGGACTCTCAAGAGTCTTCTCCAACACCACATTTCAAAAGCATCAGTACTTGGGCGCTCAGCTTTCTTTATAGTCCAGTTCTCACATCCATACATGACTAGTGGAAAAACCATAGCCTTGACTAGACAGACCTTTATTGACAAAGTAATATCTCTGCTTTTCAATATGCTGTCTAGGTTGGTCATAACATTCCTTCCAAGGAGTAAGTGTCTTTTAATTTCATGGCTGCAATCACCATCTGCAGTGATTTTGGAGCCCCCCAAAATAAAGTCTGACACTGTTTCCACTGTTTCCCCATCTATTTCCCATGAATTGATGGGACCGGATGCCATGGTCTTCGTTTTCTGAATGTTGAGCTTTAAGCCAACTTTTTCACTCTCCTCTTTCACTTTCATCAAGAGGCTCTTTAGTTCTTCTTTACTTTCTGCCATAAGGATGGTATCAGCTGCATATCTGAGGTTATTGATATTTATCCCGGCAATCTTGATTCCAGCCTGTGCTTCCTCCAGCCCAGTGTTTCTCATGATGTACTCTGCATAGAAGTTAAATAAGCAGGGTGACAATATACAGCCTTGACGTACTCCTTTTCCTATTTGGAACCAGTCTGATGTTCCATGTCCAGTTCTAACTGTTGCTTCCTGACCTGCATACAGGTTTCTCAAGAGGCAGATCAAGTGATCTGGTATTCCCATCTCTTTCAGAATTTTCCACAGTTTATTGTGATCCACACTGTCAAAGGCTTTGGCATAGTCAATAAAGCAGAAGTAGAGGTTTTTCTGGAGCTCTCTTGCTTTTTTGATGATCCAGCAGATGTTGGCAATTTGATGTCTGGTTCCTCTGCCTTTCCTAAAACCAGCTTGAACATCTGGAAGTTCACGGTTCACGTATTGCTGAAGCCTGGCTTGGAGAATTTTGAGCATTACTTTACTAGCATGTGAGATGAGTGCAATTGTGCAGTAGTTTGAGCATTCTTTGGCATTGCCTTTCTTTGGGATTGGAATGAAAACTGACCTTTTCCAGTCCTGTGGCCACTGCTGAGTTTTCCAAATTTGCTGGCATATTGAATGCAGCACTTTCACAGCATCATCTTTCAGGATTTGAAATAGCTCAATTGGAATTCCATCACCTCCACTAGCTTTGTTCATAGTGATGCTTCCTAAGGTCCATTTGACTTCACATTCCAGGATGTCTGGCTCTAGGTGAGTGATCACACCATGGAGATTATCTGGGTCATGAAGATCTTTTTTGTACAGTTTTTCTGTGTATTCTTGCCACCTCTTCTTAATATCTTCTGCTTCTGTTAGGTCCATACCATTTCTGTCCTTTATTGAGCCCATCTTTGCATGAAATGTTCCTTTGGTATCTCTAATTTTCTTGAAGAGATCTCTAGTCTTTCCCATTTTATTATTTTCCTCTCTTTCTTTGCATTGATTGCTGAGGAAGGCTTTCTTATCTCTTCTTGCTATTCTTTGGAACTCTGCATTCAGATGCTTATATCTTTCCTTTTCTCCTTTGCTTTTCGCTTCTCTTCTTTTCACGGCTATTTGTAAGGCCTCCCCAGACAACCATTTTGGTTTTTTGCATTTCTTTTCCATGGGGATGGTCTTGATCCCTGTCTCCTGTACGATGTCACGAATCTCAGTCTATAGTTCATCAGGCACTGTATCTATCAGATCTAGTCCCTTAAATCTATTTCTCACTTCCACTGTATAGTCATAAGGCATTTGATTTAGGTCATACCTGAATGGTCTAGTGGTTTTCCCTACTTTCTTCAGTTTCAGTCTGAATTTGGCAATAAGGAGTTCACGATCTGAGCCACAGTCAGCTCCTGGTCTTGTTTTTGCTGACTGTATAGAGCTTCTCTATCTTTGGCTACAAAGAATATAATCAATCTGATTTTGGTGTTGACCATCTGGTGATGTCCATGTGTAGAGTCTTCTCTTGTGTGTTGGAAGAGGGTGTTTGTTATGACCAGTGCGTTCTCTTGGCAGAACTCTATTAGCCTT
>NW_011494460.1:580729-604678 GCF_000754665.1 Bison bison bison | reverse complement strand
TCATTCTGTACTCCAAGGCCAAATTTGCCTCTTACTCCAGGTGTTTCTTGACTTCCTACTTTTACATTCCAGTCCCCTATAATGAAAAGGACATCTTTTCTGGGTGTTAGTTCTAGAAGGTCTTGTAGGTCTTCAAAGAACTGTTCAACTTCAGCTTCTTCAGTGATACTGCTCGGGGCATAGACTTGGATTACCGTGATACTGAATGGTTTGCCTTGGAAACGAACAGAGATCATTCTGTTGTTTTTGAGATTGCATCCAAGTACTGCATTTCAGACTCTCTTGTTGACTGTGATGGCCACTCCATCTCTTCTAAGGGATTCCTGCCCACAGTAGTAGATACAATGGTCATCTGAGTTAAATTCACCCATTCCAGCCCATCTGAGTTTGCTGATTCCTAGAATGTCGATGTTCACTCTTGTCATCTCCTGTTTGACTACTTCCAATTTGCTTTGATTCATGAACCTGACATTCCAGGTCCCTGTGCAATATTTCTCTTTACAGCATCGAATCTTGCTTCTATCACCAGTCCCATCCACAAGTGGGATGTCCTTCCAATGATTATTCAGGGTTGTTTCCTTTAGGATTGACTGGTTTGATCGCCTTGCTGTCCAAGGGACTCTCAAGGGTCTTCTCTAGCACCACAATTTGAAAGCATGAGCTCTTCGGTGCTCAGTCTTCTTTATGGTCCAACTATCACATCCATACACGACTACTGGAAAAACCATAGCCTTGACTAGATGGACCTTTGTTGGCAAAGTCACGTCTCTGATTTTTAATATGCTAAGTTTGTCATCACTTTCCTTCCAAGGAGCAAACATCTTCTAATTTCATGTCTGCAGTTACTGTCCACAGTGATTTTGGAGCCAAAGAAAAGAAAATCTGTCACTTTTTCCACTTTTCCCCCTTCTATTTGCCACGAAGTGATGGGACCAGATGCCATGCTCTTAGTGTTTTGAATGTTGAGTTTTAAGCCGGCTTTTTCACTCTCCTCTTTCACCCTCATCAAGAGATCTTAGTTCCTCTTTACTTTTTGCCATTAGAGTGGTATCATTTGCATATATGAAGTTGTTGAAATTTCTCCTGGCAATCATGATTCCAGCTTGTGATTCATCCAGTAGGCATTTCACATGATGTACTCTGCATATAAGTTACATAAGCAGGGTGACAATATACAGGCTTGTCGTACTCCTTTCCCAACTTTGAACCATTTCATTGTTCCATATCTGGTCCTAACTGTTGCTTCTTGACCTACATACAGGTTTCTCAGGAGGCAAGTAAGGTGGTCTGGTATTCCCATCTCTTAAAGAATTTTCCAGTTGGTTGTGATCTACACAGTCAAACATTTTAGTATAGTCAGTGAAACAGAAGTAGATGTTTTTTTCTGGAATGCTCTTGCTTTTTCTGTGATCCAGTGAATGTTGGCAAGTTGATCTCTGGCTCCTCTGCCTTTTCTGAATCCAGCTTGTACACCTGGAAGTTCTTGATTCATATACTACTGAAGCTGAGCTTGAGGATTTTGAACATAACCTTGCCAGCATGTGAAAGGAGTGCAGTTGTATGGTTTGAACATTCTTTGGCATTGTCTTTCTTTGGGATTGGAATGAAAACTGACCCAGTGGCCACTGCTGAGTTTTCCAAATTTGCTCACATAAAGTGCAGCACTTTAACAGCATCATCTTTTAGGATTTTAAATAGCTTCAACTGGAATTCCATCACCTCCATAAGCTCTGATAGTAGTAGTGCTTCCTAAGGTCCACTTGATTTGACATTCCAGGATGTCTGGTTCTAGGTGAGTGACCATACCATTGTGGTTATCTGGGTAATTAAGATTTTTTTATGTAGTTCTTCTGTGTATTCTTGCCCCCTCTTCTTAATCTCTTTTGCTTCTGTTAGGTCCTTACCATTTCTGGCCTTTATCATGCCCATCCTTACATGAAATAAACATTATAAAATATTACAAATGATAACATTCCATACTGTTTTGCCTGTCAATGAGATGAGCATTATCATACAGTGTTGGTGGGAACATAATTTGGCACAAACTCTCTGGAAGGCTATTTAGTCATATCAACAGCCTTATAAATATTTATAGCTATTAATTCAGTGACTTTATTTCTAGAAATCTGTCCTGAAGCTAGCAAATCAGATAAACAAACAAATACTGATGTACAAGGATATTAATTTCAGTGTTATGTGTGAATATAAAAAATAGAGACAGTTTAAATATCTGACAAAAGAGATATTTAATTCATGACTGTGTCTATGTGAGTACTATAATTCATCCATTTTAATGCTTTTGGAAAATACTTGAAATAAGTTTAAAAGGAGCAGGAAACAGTATGCATTTTGATTCCCATTTGTAGAAGAAAATAGAAAAATTTTATGCTTAGGAAAATATTGGACGAAATATACCATAGGCTAATTGGACTTCCCCGGTTGTCCAGCAGCTAATACTCCTCACTCCCAATGCATTGGGCCTGGGTTCAATCCCTGGTCAGGGAACTAGATCCTACAAGTTGCAGCTAAAAGTTTGCATGTCACTACTAAAACTCTGTGCAGTCACATAAACAAAAATATTTTGGCTTCCTGCATGGCTCAGTCAGTAAAGAACTTGCCTACAATTCAGGAGACTGCCTGCAATGCAGGAGAAATGGGTTTTGGTCCCTGGGTTAGGAAGATCCCCTGGGGAAGGAAATGGCAACCCATTCCAGTATTCTTGCCTGGAAAATTCCATGGTCAGCTGAGCCTGGAAGGCAGGCTATAGTTCATGGGCTCTCAAAGAGTCAGACACAATTGAGTGACTAAATCACCACTATGATAAATGTTTAATTTTGAGTAGTGGGATGAAGAGTAATTTTAGTTTCTTAATATTTCCTTGATATATTATCTAAATTTTTTGATGCATAATGAATATATACTACTTTTCAAATCAGAAAAGTATTATTGAAAAATAAACTGTGCCATTAAATTCCCAAAGTGATGTTTGGGGATTTTTTTTTTTTTTTTCATGTTAACTGGTACTTTGTTTACAACCTAAACATTGTTGGGGATTTCCAGGTGGTGCTAGTGGTAAAGAATCTGCCTGCCAATGCAGGAGAGGAGAGTGACATGGGTTTGATCCCTGGGTCAGGAAGATCCCCTGGAGTAGGTAATGGCAACCCACTCCAGTATGCTTGCCTGGAGAATTCCATGGACAGAGGAGCCTGGCAGGCTACTGTCCATGGGGTTACAAAGAGTCAGACATGACTGAAGCAACTTAGCACATCACAAACATTGTCAATTTAAGAAGAAATCCACTGTGATATGTAGATCTCCCCATTTAAATTCTAGGGTTTCTTCTTTTGATCCTTGGTAAAATTTTATCCAAGAGAATAGACACATATATGTATTTAAAAACATGAAGTGGGAGACTTTTAATCAGCTTTATGTTTTTGTGTACTTGGGAAACATTCAGGATGGTACCAAATAGTTGGTGAGGCTCTGCCAAGTGGCTCAGAGGTTAAAGCGTCTGCCTGCAGTGCGGGAGACCTGGGTTCGATCCCTGGGTCAGGAAGATCCCCTGGAGAAGGAAATGGCAACCCACTCCAGAATTCTTGCCTGGAGAATCCCATGGACGGAGGAGCCTGGTGGGCTACAGTCCACAGAATCGCAAGAGTCGGACACGACTGAGCGACTTCACTTCTGCCAAGTGTATCTCATTTACTTCTTGCTGCAAGTCTAAGAGGTAGATACTCTTGGTTACCCATTCTACAGATGAGCAAACCCTTTGGAGAAGTAATCTGACCAAGTTCATAGAACCAGAATGTGGTAGAGTTAAGATTTGGACCTGGGTTTTTTTTTTTTTTTACAAGGTCAGTACAGCCATATCTGCAGGGGGCTGGTTCCAGGATCCCCTGAAGATACCAGACTCCAACTCCAAGGGTGCTCAACTTCCTTATATAAAATAACATAGTATTTGCATTTAACCTATGTACATCTTCCATAGGTCTTCCCAGGTGGCTCAATGGTAAGGGCCGCCTGCAGTACAGGAAACACAGATTCAATTCCTGGGTCGGGACTATCCCCTGGAGGAGGGCATGGCAACCCCCTCCAGTATTTTTGCCTGGGAAGTCCCATGGACAGAGGAGCCTGGTGGGTTGCAGTCCATGAGACTGCAAAAGACTTGGACACAACTTAGTGACTGAGCATGCATGCACGTCTTCCATATACTTATCTCTAGATGACTTATAATACCTAACACAATGTAAATGCTACATAAATAGTTGCCTGCGAGGCAAGTTCAAGTTTTGCTTTTAGAAACCTTGCACAATTTTTCTTTTCCAAAATATTTTTGATCTGAGGTTGGTTGAATCCATGGGCTGACTGTCCTTAGGAACACAGACTGTTGAGGATTTGAAATATAATTGAGTCTGGAGAGAAGGATTCCTATGGCAGAGTGTAGTCAACAGTCTTGTTTTTTTCCACACTTGATGGCTTGAGAAATATCAGGACTGAGATACTGCATTTGCTTTGTGAATGGTCCAGGTATGAGGTACAGCTGTATAGCTTAATCATGTCAAGTTATGGACAAGGTCTCTGAAAGAAGTGAGAGTAATCTGCAGAAAGCATAACAAGAAACAGGATGATTAGAAATAAAATCAGGGCCACTGAATTTGCCCTGTACTAGTGATAATAGGTTTACTCCCACATTACACACCTTGTCACCTTCACATCTCAGTCCAGTTTGCGTAGCGTGCTAAGTCACTTCCATCATGTTCGATTCTTTGCAACCCCGTGGACCACAGCCCACCAGGATCCTCTGTCCATGGGATTCTCCAGACAAGAATACTGGAGTGGGTTGCCATGCCCTTCTCCAGGGGATCTTCCAGACCCAGGGATTGAACCCTTGTCTCTAAGTCTCCTGAATTGGCAGGCAGGTTCTTTACCACGACAGCCACCTGGGAAGCCAGTGTGGGTAGAGGAGCTGCCTTATCACATGCCTCTGTCCTCTCTTCTGCCATCTGTGAAAACCTCAAGATGCCCTTTGGAAACTGGAAGAGATGAAGCTGCCTAACCCAGCCTCCAAGGTCCTGCCTAGGTTTTCCTTTTTTCTCCTTCCTGCTCTTCCTTCCTTCCTCCCTTCCTCTCTTCCTTTGAAAACAAATCAAACAGAGAAAAGTATACAAAACTTATTACTAAACCCTTTCACCAAAGACTTCATTGCAGACATTTGGTTTTCACATAGGATTTTTATGTTTCTTTTTTTAAAAAATAATTTTATTTATTTATTTGGCCATGCTGGGTCTTCGTTGCCATGAGGGCTGCTCTCTGGTTGCGGTGCACAGGCTTCTCAGTGCGGTGGCTCCCTGGTTGTGGAGCACAGACTCTAAGGCGAGTGGGCTTCAGCAGTTGTGACTCCTGGGCTCTAGAGCACTGGCTCAGTAGTCGTGACTCACAGGCTTAGTTGTCCCGCACCATGTGGGATCTTTCTGACCCAGGGATCAAACCCACATCTCCTGCACTGGCAGGCAGATTCCTCACTGAGACACTGGAGAAGCCCTGTTTATTTTCAAGTGTCATTTAGGTTGCTGTTTAGTTGCTCAGTCGTGTCCGACTCTCTGCGACCCCATAGGCTGTGGCTTGCCAAGCTCCTCTGCCCATGGGATTTTGTAGGCAAGAATACTGGAGTGGGTTGCCATTTCCTTCTCCAGGGGGATCTTCCCAACCCAGGGATGGAAGCTGAGTGTCCTGCATTGGCAGGCAGATTCTTTAGTTTACACTGTTTT
Organism: Bison bison bison; assembly: GCF_000754665.1. Classification (NCBI taxonomy): domain Eukaryota; kingdom Metazoa; phylum Chordata; class Mammalia; order Artiodactyla; family Bovidae; genus Bison; species Bison bison. Next base: position 598,910 of record NW_011494460.1, on the reverse strand, counting down.
GTCTCTGACTCAATTTTCCATTCTCACCTCCTCGTCCTTCACTTCCCACAGGCTGGCTTAGAGCATGAGCAGTGCTTACTGACCAGGCCACACTCATGCCTGTCCCCAAACAACCATTTCCCACATTAAATGCCTCTTTCCCTGTCCATCCTTTAATCCCACCCTTCCTCTGTGAAGCCTTCTCTAAAAGTGGCATTTACGCCACTTTTCTGAATTTCTGCACCATCTCCCTGACCTGTCATCATGCTTGGTCGTGTGTTGTTTCCGTGTATCTTGTCTTTTCACCCAGATTCCTAGGGGAGGTTGGTAGAGCCCCATTCAAGAGGTGCTTCTTAAGAGACCGCCTACCGAGTAGGTACTCATCAAATAATTATTGAAGCATTTGTAGTAAGCACTTTTGGTAGTCTCAGCTCCTGGCTTGCACTTATTACTATACGTAAGAGAAGATTTTTGTATAATCCTTATTGCTGGTGCATACAATTTTTGTCTTGGTAGGTGCAGGACAATTTCCTTAGAAACTGGAACTCAGAATGTTCAGATGTGCTTCACCATGCTGCAGTTATCCTTCACTGCAGAGCAACTGGTCCAGATATTTGGCTTCATATTGGCCTATGGACTTTTCCAGATGCTGAATGGGTTTTTCATGGTTGCTGGTACGTAAAGACCCCAGTGTGTAGGCGTGACTGAAAATTGTTCACCCAGTTCACAAACTCCTTTTTCAACATGAATCTACATGGACTGCCCTTGTGATACATTTTTAGCATGACATTTCTAGGGAACATAAATGTATAAACAAGATCCTGTGCCACAAGTGGAAGTTTCACAGAAAAATATTAAAAAAAAAAACTGTGAAAGTGAGCTTACAAACCAGTATGCTTTGCAAAGAAACAGTGCACTCTCAGAACTGTCCATGAGCAATTATTTAATCTCAAAAATGACGTTATGTTTTATTAAGAAATATTCCAAATGTTATTTCACAGTACTTCTGTGACTAAGAATTGTGCTGAATGGCTGTGAAATATAATGCATGCTGCTGCTGCTGCTGCTGCTAAGTCGCTTCAGTTGTGTCCAACTCTCTGCGACCCTATAGACGGCAGGCCACTGGGTTGCCATTTCTTCCTCCCGTGCGTAAAAGTGAAAAGTGAAAGTGAAGTCGCTCAGTCGTGTCCGACTCTTAGCGACCCCATGGACTGCAGCCTACCAGGCTCCTCCGTCCATGGGATTTTCCAGGCAAGAGTACTACAGTGGGAGTGCCATTGCCTTCTCCATAATGCATACACATACATTTTAAAAAACATACATATATATGTCCTTGGACTTCTCTGATGGCTCAGACAGTAAAGAATCTGCCTGTAACGTGGGAAACCTGGGTTTGATCCCTGGGTTGAGAAGATCCTCTGGAGGAAGGCATGGCAACCCACTCCAATATTCTTGCCTGGAGAATCCCACGGACAGAGAAGTCTGGCAGGCTATAGTGCAGAGGTCACAGAGTCGGACATGACTGAGCAACTAAGCACAGCACAGCACATATGTGCTTACCCATCCCTATCATTATTCAGGGTCACAGAGGTTAAATTTAAAATATATAGACTGATAGATTAATCTTAGCCATTGTGAATTTATTGTCACAGAACAGATTCGACTAAGCCTCAATGATTACTCATAAAACTGATTATATACTAATTACTGACAGAACAATCAGTATAAGGAACACCAGGGTTTAATTTTCCCACAAGATATATTCTAGAAGAGTAAAACCCTGGTCTTAGATCCAAATTTTAAGACCTTCTCATGGTGAGACTGTTTCTGAAGGAATATGCTTGGTCCATTCCCAGTCACAAAAGCACCAGGGGAGCACCTGATCCATAGTAAGCAATCCACAGGAGTTGCCGATTAACTGAATGAATGAATGACTGGATGAACAGATGGATAGATGGATGTATGGATGGGTTGTCAGCAATCTGATGAGTGTCTCAATCACAGAAGGTTCATTCCAGACAGAAATAGCCATCCTGATACACTGAATTATTTTGTTCTAGTTTTCTCTTCTTCCTCTTTGTGTGTTTATACATACGTGATCCAAAGCAAACAAACCCCCTAAGTTTTGACCCGTGTACAATGTTACCAAATTATAGTCTTTGCCAAAGTGATTTTTAAGTACTGGTGTGTTTTAACATTTAGCATACAAGATGTACAAGAGGAGATTGAAGAACAAACATGGAAACGAGAAGCCCAGTTGTCAAGAAGCCCGCCATAGGAAGAAATCCACTTCTCCTAAAGAGACCACTGCTTTCTTGGAGGTGAATGAAGAAGCCACTCTAAGTCCTGGGCCGTCGGGACCCGTGGATCCCCACGGTCCTCCCACGCCAACTGGTGACATCGCACGTGCCAAGTAGGGGCTTGTTGGTTTGACTACACCTTGCCTCCCTGAGTGGCCAGTAGAGACAGCGCAGAGCTGACGAGCGAATCTTGTTGGCAGGGCTTGTGGGAATGTGTGTGATGGTAACATATTTATATTTTTGTGTGGCTTGTGAGTTGTCATAGGATCCCCTTGGAGAATATGTTCTGCCTATTTCTGGTTCTTCCTTTGGGGGTTTACACAACATGTTTACTAGTTGCTATGTGTGTTCTTGTCTCCCGTACAGTGAAGAGCGATCCCCATCGTTACATGAAGTCGTCAAGCTGTGAATTTTAATCTCACAAGTTAAGCCTCTGGGTAGAAATGTCACCTCACACTGCAGGGCAAGGACAGAGTCTGGACCCACTTGACTTCTTGACTTTGGGCAAGTGCTTTGGGGTAGTGGGGAGAAAACATACAGCTCTTATAAAAATGGGGTCTTTTCTCAAATGATGATTTTTAAGGGCTTGAAAATCTTAGATTTATAGATGTAATACGAGCAATTACATTACATTCCCTAGAGGAATCTAATGAACCCTTGAGGGTAATATTTTTACTCCCTAGAGACAGGCACATGTTTATTCTTCTAATATATAGATTTATGAGTTATATAATTTAAAAAGGGCATTCCATGTATACTGTTTCATAAATGACTAAATGATTAATCACTGACTCAATGGACATGAGTTTGAGCAAACTCCAGGAGATGAAGGACAGGGGAGCTGGGGTGCTGCAGTCCATGGGATTGCAGAGTTGGACACGACTTAGTGACTGAACAACAAAACCAACAATATGTTACAGAGCATCTTTACATGTCGGTCTGTGTTGACCTATCTCATTCTTTAGAACAGTGGCTTCATAGAAGTATTCCAGTGTGTGGAAGGACTGTAATTTATTTCACCATTTCTTCTTCAAGGACATTTAGCTTTCAACTTCTTGGTATTACAGTGCTATCACAAACACCTGTGCCTCCATGCCAGTATTTCTGTAGGATCATTTTCTAGACTTGAATTGCCAGGCTGATTGCACATTAAAATGCTGGGCAGAGAGCTCTCTGGCAACGTGGTACCAGCAGTGCCTGAGAGTGTCTGGTTTCCCACAGCCATATTCATCTTAATAACGATCGTTCTGCTTTGTGAAAATATCTCATTTAAAATTGAATTGTAAAAATCGAGTGAAGCATTTTTCATGAGTGCGTGTTCATGTCCTTTGCCCGCTTTTCTATTGTATTTTTTCCTTTTTGACTGATAAATTTGAACACATGGTGGACAGTGACTCTGCTCTGTTTTGTCAATATTTTACCGCTCTTTTGTCTCTTAGTTTTGTATAATGTCTTTTGCTGTATGGAAGTTTCACATGTTCAGCTTTATTAGTCTTTCAAAATTGTATTTTGACCTTAAGATAGATATATCAAATGTTAGAATATTTATATCTTTGTGTGGATCATGAATTGTAAAAGACCCCTTTTTCATGAATGTATGTGGCCCCTTTTCAGGGAGTTCTTTTTGGGGTCAACATATTTACTAGCTGCTGAGTATACTGTCTGGCAGTAGATAAAACCCATCCTTCTCCTCTAACATTATTAAAAATATTTCCTATATTTTCTATTACTTTGATCAACTAAATATGTACATATTTATTTTGAATTTTTCTATGCTATGTTAAAAATCTATTTAATTGTCCTAACATCATATACTGAATGAGTCCTCTTTTCTCTACTGATATGAAATGCCACTTTATAACTTTCTATTACTGTGTTTTATTGGGCTCTGCTTGGTTCCATTTTTAAATTATTTGTTAATTGTGAAATGTGTAAAAGCATATTGTCTGAGATTAGTGCTTTACAATTTTATTTTGTAACTATACCCAAGAACTTACAGGTTTTATATATATAATGGCAATGGTTATTACGGTATTTTCCCAATTAAGGCCATCTTCATGGTAGTACAGAAAGAGACAGATTAGGGATCACAAGTATATGTATATGGAAAGGAAGTTCACACATGTGTGACATGATTGTTAATTCTCAACTGCTGCAGTTAACATAGTAGAATTGGCTGTTCAGCGATCCCCAGTTCCAAAATGAGCATTCCCATGAGTTTGAAAGGATCCTCAAGAAAGGGATTAAATCATTTGTCTACATAGGCACCTAACGGAAAATGGTAAATTCCCATGTTCCATTCTCAAAGTATTAACTGCATGATCAGTGTTTACCACCATCAGGACAGGTCTGGAGACGAGTACACCAAAAGCCATCCTTTAAGACAGAAACAACAGAAATCAACGTAAGGGTTTGAAAGTAGTCACATTGGAAGATTGCCATCTCCAGAGATGGTTGTAAACACGTCATTGAGAGGAAAGAGGAACAGTCAAGTCGAGACTTCCCTGGTGGTCCAGCGGCTAAGACTGTGCTCCCAATGCAGGAGGCTGGGGGTTTGAGCTCTGGTCGGGGAACTAGATTCCACATGTTGCAGCTAAGAGCTTGCACGTGGCAACCGAAAGATCCTGCGTGCTGCAACTAAGATCGACACAGCCAAATAAATAAAATAAATACGAAAAAAAAAAAAAGGTTGTCCAAGAGGTCAGGCATTATCTTTAAAAAAAAAAATGTAACTAAACAAAAGCTCTAACTGAATAAACTGTATTCTAACTGATCTAAATAATCATGTGTTCATAAAAGCAGGGCCCCTATGAAGTTCAGAAGTGGGGAGTGCAGAGGAATGTTAAGCAGAATGAGTCAGCTCTGTGTCTGGAAAAGACCCAGGTGGGCAGGTGAGACAGCAGAGTGTAGTGGGAAGAACCTGGGCTTTACCAGAGCTATTTGTTGTAACACACTTAAAGAGCTAGAACGGGTTGTCGTCAGGCAGTCCTTGAATTGAATCCCAGTTGTTATTTGGACAATCTTGAGCAAGGTTCAGTCTCCCTTCTTAAAAAGGATGTTATCCTGCCCACCAGTGGGTTGGAATCACCCCTGGGACCACCTGGGGTCTGCAGTGGGCTGCCCTGAGACCCTGACCAGTCTACCAGTGGGTTGGCACTGGCTGACCTCCTTTGGCTGTGCAGTCAACTACACTGGGACCCAATAGTGCCGACCAGTGGGCCTGAAGCCACTGCACTAGGCAGGGCCTGGCAGGAGCAGGGCCAGGACTAGCCTTGCCCAACAATGTGCCCACTGCAGTCAGCCCTGCCATTAAAAAAAATAAAAGGGGCCCATGCAGCCAACATAAGGTGAATGCCTAGAGCATATAGCTCTGGTGACCAGAGGGAGTGTACTGCTGAGGCCCATAATGTGTCTTCTACATAAGGCAGTTTTTTAAGATTGGGAAACATAACCTACCTACATAATGCAAATGAGAGAATTAAGTCAATGAAAAGACAGAAGAATATGTTCCAGATGAGGAACAAGACCAAAATCTCAGAAAAACTAAGTGGAGATAAGCAATTTACCCAACAGAGTTTAAGGTAATGATCATAAAGATGCAAAACAAATTCAAGAGAAAAATGGATGGGGACTTCCCTGGTGGTTCAGTGGCTAAGACGCCATACTCCTGTGCTCTCAATGCAGGGGGCCTGGGTTCAATCCCTGGTCAGAGAACTGGATCCCAAATGCTGTAACTAAAGATTTCACATGCCTCAATGAATAGCAAAGACCCGACATACTGAAACTAGGACCCGGCATAGCCAAATAAATAAATATTAAAAAAAAAAAAAGAAAAATGGATGAACACGGTGATAAGTTTAACAGAGAGCTAGAAAATATAAAGAACCAAACAGAGCTGAAGACTACAATAGAAGAAATAAACATATACACTAGAAGGAATCAATAGTAGATTAGACGATATGGAGGAATGGATCAGTGCTAGAAGACAGCAGAGGAAATCACTCAAGCTGAAAAAACAAAAATCAGTTTAAGAGACCTCCAGAACAACATCAAGCATACTAACATTTACAGTATAGGGGTCACAGAAGGAGGAGAGAGAGGAAGGGGCAGAGAACATACTTGAAGACATAATAGCTGAATATTTCCCTAATCTGGGAAAAGAAACAGACATTCAGGTCCAGGAATCACAGAGTCCCAAACAAGATAAACCTACTAAAGAGAACTACATTAAGACACATTGTAATTAAAATGGCAAAAATTAAAGATAAAGTGAGAATTTAAAAGAAGCAAGGGAAAAGCACCTAGTTATGTACAAGGACATTCCTATAAGATTATCAGCTGACTTTTTAGTAGATTGCAGGCCAGATGGGAGTAGCATGATATATTCAAAGTGACAGAAAAAAATGTACACCAAGAGTACCCTATCCAACAAGGCTATCATTCGGGTTTGAAGGAGAAAGAAAGAATTTTACAGAGAAGCAAAAGCTAAGAGAGTTCAGCACAACTAAATCAACTGTATAAGAAACGTTAAAGAGATGTCTCTAAGTGGAAAAGAAAAGGCCAACAGTAGAAGTATGAAAATTGTGAAAGAAGTCGTCTCATTGGTAAAGACAAGTATACATAAAGGTAGTAGATCAAACACTTATAAAGCTAGCAGGAAAGGTAAAAGACAAAAGTAGTAAAATCATCTATATCTAAAATGATTGGTTAAAGATACACAAAACAAAAAGACGTAAAATATGTCAAACACATGAAATGTGGGGAGAGGGAACAAAAATGCAGGGTTGTTACCAATGCAGTTGAACTTAAGAAATCAACTTAAATACACACACACAAAAGAGAAAGGAGTCCAAACACAACACTACAGATAATCATCAAATCATAAGGGAAGAGAGCAAAAGATGAAGGAACAGGACTTCCCTGGCGGGAATACGCCAGTGATTAAGACTCCACACTTTCACTGCAGGGGGACATGGTTCAGTGACTGGGGAACTAGGATTCCACATTTGCACAGTGCAGTAAAAACAAACAAACAAACAAAATAGAGCTTCAAAACAAGCAGAAAACAATGAACAAAATGCCAATATGTATATACCTATTACTAATTACCACGAAGTGACTAAAGGGATAAAAAAAAAAAAGACACACATATATGCTGCCTACCAGAGACTCACTTCAGATCTAAAGACATACATAGACTGAAAGTGAGGGGTGGAAAACAAAAGAAAGCTGGGGCACCAGTACTTATATCCAACAGGATAGACTTTAAAACAAAGATTGTAACAAGAGAAGGCATTACATAATGGTTACATAAGATATCAATCCAACATAAAGATACAACAATTGTAAATATATACGCACCCAGTATAGTGGCAGAAAGTGAAGAGGAACTAAGAACCTCTTGAGGGTGAAAGAGAAGAGTGAAAAAGTTGGCTTAAAACTCAGCATTCTAAAAACTAAGATCATGGTAGCTGGTCCCATCACTTCATGGCAAAGAGAAGGGGAAAAAGTGGAAACAGTAACAGATCTTATTTTCTTGGGCTCCAAAATTACTACAGACAGTGACTGCAGCCATGAAATTAAGACGCTTGCTCTTTGGAAGAAAAGCTACGACAAACCTAGACAGCATATTAAAAAGCAGAGACATTACTTTGCTGACAAAGGTCTGTTTAGTCAAAGCTATGGTTTTTCTAGTAGTCATGTATGGATGTGAGAGTTGGACCATAAAGAAGGGTGAATGCCAGAGAATTGATGCTTTCAAATTGTGGTGCTGGAGATGACTCTTCAAGAGTCCCTTGGACTGCAAGGAAATCAAACCAGACAATCCTCAAGTAGGTCAACCCTGAATATTCATTGGAAGGACTGATGCTGAAGCTGAAGCTTCAATACTTTGGCCACCTGATGTGAACAGCTGACTCTCTGGAAGAGACCCTGATGCTGGGGAAGACTGAAGGCAAAAGGGGAAAGGCAGGCAGAGGATGAGATGGGTAGATAGCATCACCAACTCACTGGACGCGAACCTGAGCAAACTCTGGGAGATAGTGAAGGATAGAGAAGTTGGATAGGCATGCTGCACTTTATGGGGTCACAAAGGGTCAGATACAACTTAGTGACTGAACAACAACAACAAATAAGACCCGAAATCATAAAGCTTCTAGAAGAAAACATAGGTGGTATGTTTTTTGACACTGGTCTTAGCAATAATATTTTGGATATGTCTCCTCAGGCAAGGGAAACAAAACCAGAAATACACAAGTGGGACTACATCCGCCATTATCACACTGTGGAATCAAGCCCGGCAACTGTCTACTTCTGAACTTGTTTTCTTAAAGAAAGAAACCTCTAAATTGTGTAAGCCTGTTGATTTAGTTTTTGGTTGTTTGCAGTCAAGTGCAACTCCAAATTGATACATTAAAGTTTAAATTGACTTTAAAATATTACGCAGGTCAATGCATAATTTGTTACATTTATCTCAACCATAACAAAGTACCTTGAATTATGTAAAATGGAAACACATTCTTTCACTATCAAGATATCTGACTGAAGGGCAGCTTTTGTGAGTTGTTAATTTCTTGGATGTATCACATGGCATTTAGGTAACTAGACATTTTAAAACCAAGAGATCTAACAGGCAATCTGGAACCACAGATGTGAACACCTGACCTTTTCTCAATAACCATTTCTCTCCTTTTTATCTTGATACAGAAATATTTCTACTAATACATATACCAAACCTGGGGACAAAAGTGATGTATCCAGTCTTACATGCTCAGGACCATACTAAGATATATCTTTTAGAATATGCAACTTCAGTCCAGTTTTATAGATAGATTCCATCACTTCTTGTGCTTCTCCTTCTTTTGTGTAGAGTTGTCTTGTCACTGGGATCAGCTGCTTAGCCAACTCACTTCCCAGCTTCTCTGTGCTCAGGGACACTGACCAGTTCTTGCTGATAGAATGAGTGGCAGTCATGTGCTTTGCTTCCAGGCTGCCCAGCTTGAAAGATCTCCCATAGTCTTTCCTCCTTTTCTGGCTGGGGGTATGGAGATGATTCTCACGATGACCTTGGAAACTGTGTTGATTATAGAAACTCCATCAGCCCGGGCTCCTACCAACTGGAGGGAGGAGAGGCAGCCTGCCGAGCTCTTCCCCTACCCAGAACTCTTAGAGAAACTTCTGTTGTGTTTGAGCCACTCTGTTTGGCTGTGCGTGTTCTAGTACTTCGCTGTCTGACGTGCGTTAGGAGCCGAGGTGTATTTATTCACGCGTTTGCTGAGTGCCTCCTCGTGCCACCCTAGCTCTGTGGCCTCAGCATGCTTCCTACCAGTGCGGCCCTAGCCAAGGGTTCCCCGCACTCTGGTAGCGGAGCCACGTTCCGGGGGGGGGGTGAGGGGGGGTGGGCAGTAACATGTTTGCTATAATGAAATTTCCATTCAGGGTCCCTAAAGCGAAACTCACATTTTCTTCCCCCAGTTTGCATTTCCTAGCTACGTTCTTTCCAGAAAAAGCATCTTCTCCAGCTTTCCCCCGCCCATCTCTGTGGACTTCGGATGGGAGCTAATCACCTCCAGCTGTACTGGCTCCCGGAGCCCCGCTGGCCTCATTTCCTGTGCTTATGACAGGAAAACAAGGTCTCACCATTCCAGCCCACTCAGGAGTTTCCAAATAGCTTTTAAAGCAACAGAACCACTCCCCCTCCCCTGGCCCCACTCCAAATTGTTCCTACAACCCAATCTGTAGAAACTGTTCTGATGGAAGTGGGAGTGATGGTGATGAAGTATGCTTCTCTTAAGAGATTCAGAGCTACTTCTGAAAAGTGAAGTGAACTGAAAGTGTTCACTTTCAGGACTCTTTGCGACCCCATGGACTGCAGCTCACCAGGCTCCACTGTCCATGGGATTCTCCAGGGAAGAATACTGGAGTGGGTTGCATTCCCTTCTCCAGGGGATCTTCCTGATCCTGCACTGCAGGCAGATTCTTTACCGTCTGAGTCACCAGGGTAGTCCTGTCACTTCTGATGTAGGACTCAAACCTGCTGCCTGGTGAGGAGTCAGCCACATCCCTGTGGACTTTTGTGCATTTCCTGATGTTGTCTTCTGGAGAAGGCAATGGCACCCCACTCCAGTACTCTTGCCTGGAAAATCCCATGGACAGAGGAGCCTGGTAAGCTGCGGTCCATGGGGTCGCTAAGAGTCAGACATGACTGAGCGACTTCACTTCACTTTTCACTTTCATGCATTGGAGAAGGAAATGGCAACCCACTCCAGTGTTCTTGCCTGGAGAATCCCAGGGATGGGGGAGCCTGGTGGGCTGCTGTCTATGGGGTCGCACAGAGTCGGACACGACTGAATCGACTTAGCAGCAGCAGCTCTTCAGGAGTAGTTCCCAGGAGATCTTGGGTAAGATCAGACATTCCAGTTAATTAGCTCAGAATTGGTCAATCCTATGAGGAGGAATCAAGCAGTTTCCGGGGTCTTGGGATGGCATCAATCATGGCAGAGTGGAGGAATGCTGTCAGAACTAGGAGTTAGTGAAACACGTTTGGTACTGAGAATTGGAAGTGGGTTCTTCAAAGCTGATCTCTTTCCTTTGTGGGGCATGCTAAGTTGCTTCAGTCCTGTCTGACTCTTGGTGACCCTATGGACTGTAGCCTGCCAGGCTTCTCTGTCCATGAGATTCTTCAGGCAAGAATACTGGAGTGGGTTGCTATGCTTTCCCTCCAGGGGGATCCTGCCAACTCAGGGGTCAAACCTGAGTCTCTCACGTCTCCTGCACTGGCAGGCAGGTTCTTTTCCACTAGCGCCGCCTGGGAAGCTGTTTCCTTCAGGCAGAATCAATATCAACCTCCCAGGAAGCGTGATACTGTTTTCTTTCATTAACCCTTGTCAGCGAGATATTCTGAGTTTTGCAACAACTAGGACTTGAAAATTCGGATTCAGGCATCAGTTAGGCTTGTGGGGAGGAGGCAGGAAGGGAGACTGAATTTCTTAGCCACTGTCAGTCAGTACCTGACCCTCATGTCAGAGTCTGCAGACCTCCAGGGGTTCCAACAATACTCCCAGTCTCTGGTTGGCATGACTGGGACCAAATGGGGAGATGGGAAGTTGCAGTCCAGAAGTTCCTGCCTTCACAGGGTCCTAGATGTTGTTAAAAAACAGCACACTGAAAATGTTACACTTGTCTGCACACACTCTTGGCTTGTTCACGTTTTAAGGTGTATTTTTATTTACAAAGTGAGCGGATATATAGCATGATGGAGTTACAAACATATTTGGTATCTCTATTTTCATGGAAAAGTATATAAATATATTACAGGAAGTTCTAGATAGTAAACATTAGAAATTGATATAGGGAATGTTTGCTACCTTTTTTTTTCTATGCCAATATTACTGTCATTTAAAGCTTAAATACTGGCTTCAAGTATCCCCTATAAAATAGCTCTAGTTTTTAAAAAAATACTGGAAAATAATTTTGCTATAAACAAGATTGGTACATGAAAAATAGACTCGATATGTCTATAATCAAATGCTGCCTTATTCATCCCTAAGATCTGCATTATTCAGTTAGTGCAGCTGTAAAAATACAGCAGGTCACCATTATTTACTGTTATTAAGAACGCCCCTCTAAGGTAGAGGAGAATAAGTATAATAAGGTTTTATGGACTTGCTGTCCTGTGACCTTTAAGTAGAGAGCAAAGAAATGGACAGATATCCAGAAGGCTGTTCTTCTCATGTCATTTCAGAGGCTGGGGCTGCTCTTTTTGCTCTTCTTCAGCTTGAAGACGTGTCAGGACATAAAGGATGACTTGATAGCAGAAAATATATTGATCCTAGAACAACAACAACAAAAAAAAAGGAGACAGGGAGAGCAGACTTCAGCTGTATAGTGTGAATATATGATATATAGCTTCACCAATGTTGGAAGCGATGTTTGAGTAATTTTGAAAATATGGAAAAGCTGTGTTATAAGGTTGAAAGTAAAAGCAGGATACAGAATTGTGCAGTGTCATGAAAATGACAAGAAAGAGAAACCCGACTGACAAAGTGTGGAAGGAAGCAGCCTTGGGGTGGTGGGTGAGTGCTAACTGAAGTTATCTCCGATGGGTGGGCCACCTCTATTTTTTGTGCTTTGGTGATACTTACGGTCCTCTGGTTTCTAACCCTGCACCCTACTCCCCAAACCACGTCTTGTTCTAGCACAGCAGCTGGAGTGGTCCTTTAAGATGGGCGTTAACTTATGTCATTCCATACTGACAATCCCGTGATGGCTCCATCTCACTCAGGGGGAAGCCCCAAGCTCTGGCCCCGTCACCTCCCCTCACACCTCCCCTCCTGCTCCCTCTGCCTCAGCCACTGGTTGTGACTACTCTTGAACACAGAAGACAAACTCCTATCATGGACCTCTTCGAAGGCGGTTCTGTCTGCCTGAAAGGTTCTTTCTCCCAGACATTCGTATGACCACCTGCTTCATGTCCTTCACATCTCTGCTCAAGGGGTTACATCCTCAGTGGTACCACTCTATGTAAAGTATCACCCAACCTGCCATGACTCATCCTCTACCCAACTCTTTTTCCTTCTAAAGCACTTACCACTTTCAAATATCTTATAACTTATAGCATAACTGAGTACAGTAAATGGATCTATTATCTGCCTTGCTCATCACCATCCACCAGAAGATCTTTTATTCTGGCAGAAGATCTTTGTTATTCAAGTTATTTACTGACATGCCCCAAGCGCCTAGAAGAGTGCCTGGCATACAGTAGGCACTTAATAAATATCTGCTGAACAAGTGAACTTCTGGGTCTAAAGAACTATTTTTTTATATGTTTTCTTTACCTAAAAAAAAAAAAAAGACTGAATAAGTCTTAATATTTAGGAGACTTAATTTGAATTTAAAAGGTATATGAAAGGAAAGGTGGCAAGTTTTAATTTTAAAAATAGTAAACTTTTGTATTTTTTGGGAGCTAGAGAAATATAAGTTAACAGATATATGGACACAGCTTCCACATCAAACAAAAAAAAAGAGAGGAGGAAAAAGAGAGAGAGGAAGAGAAGACCAGATGTATAGTGTGAATATATACTGATATATATCGCTTCACCACTATTGGAAGTGATGTTTGAGCAACTTTGAAAATATGGGAAAATCGTGTTATAGGGTTGAATGTAAGATGCGGGATACAGAACTGTGCAATGTATTCCCCTCCCACTATAAACAAAAAGGACAGTTGAGCTATGCAGAGTAGACAGACACTCTAAGTCATGTAGTCTCTGGGAAGGACCCATGTCTGCAGGTCAGTGGGTGACATAACCTACCTTTTGACTTTAGGTAAGAAAAATGAAAATGACCAAAGCAGAGGATAAACGAACTCTTTCCCAAGCTAAGAACTCCAGACTCCCTTTATGCCTTCAAGTCAATGCTGCCGAAACCATTTCCTCTCAGGAAAATTCTGTAGCAAGAATATTACCTTCTCTTTTTTAGGTTGGAATTGAAATGCCACTAATTACATGCTATTTTGTCCCACCTCAAATTTTTGCCCCCAATGTGCCATCCTATTCTCTGTAATCTATTCATTGTTGGTATTGCATTTTCTTATTTTTTAAACTAAAAGGCAATATTGAAAAAAAGACAGCCCTAGAAATACTTTTACAAAAATCTTCATCAGAAGGTAGGAGCCGACACTCACCTCTGTCTGAACCATTCCGTGTCTCTGTAGTCTCATGCAGCGCACTAAATCGGAGATGTCGAACTGCCAAAGGAAACAGAGTCTGTATGTTATATAAAAATGATAACTGACTTTGAACCCCAAAGATTCACCAAGGAGTGGCTTATATAGATTTCTTTACCCCGATCTCCCTTCCCTTCTATCAGTCTTGAGAAAGTCTTCCAGACAAAATGAGTTGGTGAACTGACTTTGCCATCATTTGATAATTTTATTTATTATCTTTCTAAGAATTAGGATGTTTATTCTATTAGAAAGTCCCCAATAGGAATTCTCTTTCCTTTGGAACAACTAATTTCTAGTGTCTCCATTAACTATTTTTCCTATATTTTGCTGCTCAGAATAAAATTCCTGATCTTCTTATATCCCCAATGGAGAAATAGACTGTTTTGTCCTACTTAAATTATCATGAGAGTGTGAAGAGCAAGATAGTATGGTTCTTGGCAAATTCTTTAAGAGATAATGATTAGTTACATATTATGTATAGTAAGATAACATTTTAAGTATGATTTATACTAATTTAGGTTTTAAGTAAGATTATACTCTTATTCGACTTCACTTTCACTTTTCACTTTCATGCATTGGAGAAGGAAATGGCATCCCACTCCAGTGTTCTTGCCTAGAGAATCCCAGGGACGGGGGAGCCTGGTGGGCTGCCGTCTATCGGGTCGCACAGAGTCGGACATGACTGAAGCAACTTAGCAGCAGCAGCAGCATACTCTTATTAACTTTGCTTATTTAGTAGTAATTTAAAAAATCAGGAGTAATTGTTTAGACAATTCAGTATCGATTTGTATAATAAAGTATGTGTTTCCCACCTATAGGTAACAATAACAATAACAAAATAATATAAACTTTCATTTCAAAGATACACTTTCTTTGGCACTTCAATATTTCTGTCTCTAAAAGTGTGATAACAACAGTGAAGATCTTACACAAATCTAAAGACTATACAGAGTAAAAATGCAATGCCACATAAGGGGCTTTAAATGGATGGTTAAAAAACCCCAGTAAAACAAATATAAGTTTGGAATATTATTTTCTTCTTGATTATGCCCTATGCAGTTTTGAAAGTTTACTAAATTGCAATTCTATGTAGTAAGAAAACTGTCATTCATACAAACTAATAAATAAAAAATTCTGAGATCGCAACACATCCTGTACTCACTTCAAGATCTTGACTGATTAATCCGAGAACCACATCTATGCATATTAGGGTCCCTGAACGTCCAATGCCCGCACTGCAGTGTGTGATGATTGGCCCCGATCTGTGAACATGTCTCATGTAGGAGATAAATGTCAACAAGTCGTCTGGCTGGGAAGGTGTATCATGGTCTGGCCAAGCAGTGAAATTCAGATGAGAAACATGTCGTACCTCTCCGGTCTGAAATTGTACAACAGAATAAGTAGATAAAGGTATACTATGTCATTTACATATAATTAATTCTTATTATTTTGTCCTTTAAAAATTTTGCCTGGTCCATTGGATTAGATCCAAATAAAAATGGAAGAGACAAAGAGACTCCATCAGACAACACATGGAGGACCTTTATAAAGGAGGTTACCAGATTGTTGTAATGGCAGAAACCCACACAACACTGTAAAGCAATTATCCTCCAATGAAAAATAAAAAAGGTTACTAGATCCACGCTTCAAATATTGGTAAAAACTACTTTTTGGAAACCCTAAAAGCAAATTATGTTTTGTTAACACCTTTTTTTTTTTTTAAATGACCCATTTTCAAATTCACTCAGGTAAAGGCCACAGTCATTGCAGGGGCTTAAAAGCCCTACAGATGTGGTCCGGCTTCCTCTCACACCTAACCTCTTCCTCCTGGCCACTTTGCTGCAGCACAGGGCCCGCTCTGGTTCTTTAAAAACACTCGGCACAGTCTAGTCTCAGGATCTTTGCACTTGCTCTTTCTGACTGAAACACTTCCCTCCCCACAACGTCCCTGTGATGTTGACTTTCTCATGGCATCAACATCAGTATCTTCTCATTAGAAATTACTTTCCATGAGGTCAGCAATTTCCTTTGGTTGTATGGTTAACTTCTGAATCCCTAGATTCTATAACAAAGTCTAAGCTCTATAAACGTGTTGTTTAGTAAGTCGTTTAAAAAATACTGAACAATTGTGCTAGCATACTGGAGTAGAAGCCTGGCGTGCTGCAGTCCATGAAGTTGCAAAGAGTCGGACACGACTGAGAGACTGAACTGAACTGGAGTGGATCGCGAGCAATTCCCTTCTCCAAGGGATCTTCCCGACCCAGGGATCGAACCTGGGTTTCCCACATTGCAGGCAGGTTCTTTACCATCTGAGGCACCAGGGAAGCCCCCAAGTAATGCGTAGGCTGGTGTAAATGAATACAGAAATATAATCTTTGTAAAATCACAAATTAGAAATCATGAAGGAAATTCTCAGGCTCTGTTTACATGCCACCAACAACACGGAGTCAATAAGCTTTGTTTCTATGAAAATAAAATAATTCTTTAACAAAGTTAAAACTCCAGTCGGAACCTAACACATTATTCAAACCAAGTTAGCATTACTGGGTGGACGAAGGAGAAAATGTGAGGGTGTGTGGAGGTGGGGAAACAGTAGAAGCTTAACCTCAGGTATAACCACTTATCTAATTTAAGATAATTTGTTTAGTGCTTAGGTGGAGCAATCGGAATCACCTGATTAACAAACATTTATGCTACAATTGTCCTTATATTAAAATATGTTGTCTTTGTAGGGGATTATTTTCTATGTGGAGATTTTTTTAAAAAGTTTTATTGAGCCTACTTAGAGGTTTGACCTTTAAAAAAAAAAGAGTTTCTAGCACATAGTTTTTGAGCTGTTCTGTGCTATCACACCAAGCAAAGGATGATGGTTAATTCTGTAAAAGTCCTGCATTTCCATTTTGATTTGAATACAGTATATACTGGAGGAAGGGCTTCCCTGGTGGTTTAGTGGTAAAGAATCCCCCTGCCAATGTGGACATGCGAGTTTGATCCCTGGGTTAGGAAGATCCCCTGGAGAAGGAAATGGCAACCTTCTGCAGTATTCCTGCCTGGGAAATCCCATGGACAGAGGAGTCTGGTGGGCTACAGTCCAGGGGGTTGCACAACAGTTGGACATGATTTAGTCACTAAACAATATACTAGAGGAAACTGGCAGAATTCATGACGAAGGTCACAGTAAAGTTTCTATTAGATTAAAAATAATAGGTGGAATTAGTTCCACTGAAATGGGACTCAAATCATTAGCTTTTATTCAGAGAAAGACACTGATGTAATCATGGAAAGGCTGAATGCACGCACCTGAATATCTTCCAGGGTCATTGCCCTTACTACAAAGCCCTTCAGCTGCTGCACTCTCACGAGAGCCAGTCGAAGTCTGTTGCTGACCATGGTTGATTTGCCTAGGACATTAGGCCAATAGCGCTGGCATTTGATTTTTTCCCCTTCTACTTCTTGGGTCATCATGGCTATCACTGAGGAGTTTTGTTCCCAAATCATCTGCCAGAAATCTCCAACAGTTGTGGGGAGAGGTCCTTGGCAGGCGATGTACACAAACTCTTCTCTCCCCACTGGTATCTTGATGAAGCTGGCGTTGATATATCCACCTTCATCTCCAAGAGGCACTCTGGTAGCGTCATCTGTGAATTTCCATCACAATACACAGTCATCTGTATCATGCATTTTTAAAGAGCCTCATAGACTAGATGAGTCAAAGATTGAGACCTTCCTCATAACCACAGATGAAATCACAAACGTATTTTAATATAGGCATCTTTTCAAGGTGTAGTACAATGAAATCATTTTGTATATTTCCCTCATGTTGCAAGTATATTTAAGATGTAACTCAGTGAGTTTCCCCCCAAGTTTGGAAACTACAAAAGTACTTATTACAAATATGATTGGCACAATTAATGCTTATCTAACTATATTCCTTTAAGTAAGCAGCCAAAATAATAAACTAATGCAATAAATAAAAAGGTAGGTTGCTTCATTCTCCAGGCATTGTAATTTCATATAGTCAAAATATAAATTTTCAAAGCAGGCTTCCCAGTGAAAAGTATATATAAGCCATCTTTCTTTTTTAAATTTATTTTTTATTGAAGGATAATTGCTTTACAGAATTTTGCTGTTTTCTGTCAAACCTCAACCTGAATCAGCCATAGGTATACATATATCA